>NC_053127.1:4417175-4452596 GCF_010015445.1 Perca fluviatilis
ACTAAATTAAAACAAATCGGATTTTAAATGCTAAACATCGAGGGAAATATCGTGACCGTTGTTTGATAATTATTACAATATTAGTAAAGCTTTTTTTCCCGTGAAATTCATCCCTAACTGACCTGCATCGTTAGTTCAAAAGCGGCGCTGGAATGTAACTAAGTACATGTACTCCAGTACTGTACTTCAGTACCAAATGTTGAGTTACTTGTACTTTACTTGTAGTCTTTTCTTTTCGTGCCACTTTCTACTTCTACTCCGCTACATTTCAGAGAGAAATATTGGACTTTTTACTCCACTACATTCATCTGTTCCAGCTTTAGTTACTAGTTACTTTAGTTACTAGTTACATGTAGTTTATAAGATCTGATGTCTGATTCTAAAGTAAACTAGCCGACGATATAACGGACTACAAGTCCAGCTGACATGATGAGACCATTAAACACACAACTGGTTGGATCCTTTACTCTTTACACAATGGGAGGATCAGTCTGCATTTACTACTTTTAATACTTTAACTACATTTTCCTGATGAGACTTACATACTTTTACTTAAGTAACATTTTCAATGCAGGACTTGTTACTTGTATTTGTCACAGTGTGGTATTAGTACTTTTACTCAAGCAAAGGATCTGAATAATACTTCCACCACTGGTTCAGAGTACGACCGGTTTGTCAGCGGTTAGTAACGCAGGAAGTTTTATTTTGAAAGGTAACTGTCACCAGCAGCAAGTTAAGTGCACTTTTATCTCGCTACATTATGACTTTTTGTTCGATAAAAGTTTAATATTAGGGGGTGGAGGCGGAGCTTAGATGGGAACTTATTAGGTCACACATTTCATCTACCAATAAGGATGATAGAGGTGTCATTTGTCCCGCCCTAAGAGGTGCAACAAAGCTAAAAGGGGGCTCAGGAAGATGTCATATATGCCAGTCCCTCCAGAAAAACACATGATTATGCGATCGCATAATTCAACGCATAATCAGCCAAAGTCAGCCGCATAAATTGCCGATTTCCGCGCAAAATATGCGGCGCTTGCATGATTTCGTAATCCCCGCATTTTCGTTGCAAAAAAGTCCCATAATATATCTCAGCAGAAAGTTGAAAAATGTTGCGTTTACTTCACACAAGAGCAGCCGTTTAGCCCCTGTTGCCATGGGAACGTTACGAAGTGACGTAATTACGTGACGTGAACACAATTTCCCACAATTTCAGCGCATTAAAATTGCATAAATATCCCGCATATTCCATCGCGTTTTTTAAGAAAACGTGTCGCATAATCAGGGATTTTTGCCTCGCAGCAATCGCAAAAAAACTCAAACCCATTTTTCTGGAAGGACTGATAATAATGAGTCTTTTACATTATAAAGATGTGATGTAGAAACTTTGAAAATGCGTCAGATTTTAAGATCAATGCTCTGGGACAAACTACATAAAAAAATTGGGTAATTATTAAAGGGATACTCCACCATTTTGTTGAAATAGTTCTCATCACGGTCTACCCTGGCTGTAGATAGGTTGGGCCAACGCATTTTTTGTCATAGTGCAAATAATTAGGTTGTGTTTTTTTGTCTTTTGTTGGCTTACGTATACTCACAACATGCTAACCGGCAACATAGGATTCCATTCACTACGCTAAGCTAACTAGCAGCGGCGCTGCCACTGCCAGTGTAAAATGATGCAAGCGCAAAAAATGCGTTGGCCCACCTATCTACAGCCAGGGGAGACCGCGATAAGCCCTATTTCAACAAACGGTGGCGTATCCCTTTGAAGTAAAGTGCCATGGAAACCCAACAGCCAATGAAAACCTGTAAGCGAAAAATAACGGCAGCAGCGTTTCTCTTCAACTCCTCCGCGTGATCCTCCTTCTCGACCGCCGTCCACATTTTTATTTTTGTATATTTTCGTCGTTCAAACTCCGAACTTCAGCAGCATTTATTCTCCTCTACTGGAGCTGTTCCTCTGTGTTCATTCTTTTAAAAAAAAACACGTGAAAGTAGTTCGAAGACCGTCATATCTTTTAATTAAAGTTATTCTTTCCACATAAAAACTGCACAGATCAACATTTCAGACGACACAGAAGCACTGCACTTTCATTGGCCGAAACAAACCCACAGAACTGCAGACGTTATTTGTTTTTATCTTCAGGATGTAAAGAACAACAATGTTCTTTCTTTTTTTATATATATATATATATATATATATATACACGCTTGGCTGTTTTTTTTGAAAGTTTGTTTTCAAGGCTTCACACAAACACATTTTCAATTGGTTACACTTTACTCGAAGGTATCTACATAAGAGTGACATGACACATTATAAACAAGTTATAAACGTTTATGACATAACTCTTCTTATAGTAATTGTCATTTGGTTTTTGTCATGACAAATTATGGTTGGAGTTAGGGTTAGGTTAGTTCGAATTGGCGAGCCAGCCAGGAGGGTTGGGTTAGGTCTGTTCGAACTGGCGAGCCAGTCAGGAGGGTTGGGTTAGGTGTGTTCGAATTGGCGAGCCAGTCAGGAGGGTTAGGTGTGTTCGAATTGGCGAGCCAGTCAGGAGGGTTGGGTTAGGGTTAGGTGTGTTCGAATTGGCGAGCCAGCCAGGAGGGTTGGGTTAGGTGTGTTCGAATTGGCGAGCCAGTCAGGAGGGTTGGGTTAGGGTTAGGTGTGTTCGAATTGGCGAGCCAGCCAGGAGGGTTGGGTTTGAGTTAGGGTTAGGTGTGTTCGAATTGGCGTTGGGGGTTGGGTTAGGGTTCATGTGTTCATTACAGTGTCATGTCACTCTTATGTAAATATCTTCAAGTAGAGTGTTACCGTTCGTATTTATTTTCAGGAGACAAAGAAGTTGAATGTTGAGAATGTTATTTTTTTATTTCAAACGCTTGGCCACACACATTTTTTATTTTAATTTTTATTTCAAAACGGCCAAAATTTTCCTCCCTTCCTCAGTCATTTGAAGCTGCGACCCAGAAGGGAAGAAGAAACCGACACAGCATGTTTTTTTTTAATTTTTTATTTTTTATTTTTTTGTTCCAAGCAGTGCTGTGAATCGTACGAGCTGTGATTGTGTCCTTATTTTGTCGTGCATATGTGGGGTAACTTTGCTAAGTGTGAAAATATTTTTGACAAGTGCCACGCCCCGGCCTGTGCGATGCTTACCATAATGTCTATAAAACAGGAAGTGATTTCTTCTGGTGGGACGAACACCAGAAAAGAGAGAATTATGATTATTATGCTTCTGATTATTATTATTATTATTATGGTGACTATTATTATTATTATTATTATTCCTTCTACTGTATCATCATTGCGACCATGATTATCCTCATAATCATTTAAGAGTCTATTGTTTTGCCATGTATTTTTTATTTTGAGATTTTTATTTTAGTTTTCTTTTTATTATTAAAGGTAAAATGAACTAACAGATCCTGATGTCGTGTGCTGCTTCTCTTCCCTTCATCTCAAATGTTTGACTGAATTTGGTGTTTTGGAGGTAAAAAAAAGACATCCGAGATTCAACCGGATTAAACTGGATTAAAGGTAGTGTTTTGGGGTGTTTAGGTAACCTATATAAACGTTTTTTTAACAGCTTGTAAATTGTGGTATTGTAACATGCAGCAGATTCAATTTTTAATGATTTTTTTTCGACATAAAACTGACTTTTTTGACTTACTATATTGACTTTTTTTCAACATACTATACTATGACTTTATAACTATAAAGTTACAAAAATTTTGATTATATTTTTTTTTGTTCCTTTGAATCTGTTTATGTAAAAACAACCCAACAGATGTAAATCAGTTTTTATTATCTACTCCAAACAATCCTTCTAGAAAGCTAAAACGAACATGAGTCCTTAATGATCTGGATCAGTTCCTGGTGAGAGCAGTAACAAGTGGTCAACCGGTTAATTTAAAAGGTGATTCATTCAAAAAAAATAAGAAAAACTTAACTTTTTTTTGATTATTTTCAACATACTATACTATTACTTTTAAGACTTTTTTTCGACATACTATACTATGACTTTTCGATATAGTATGACTTTTTTCGACACAATATTGACTTTTTTTTTGACATAGGCCTACTATACTGTCTTTTTTCGACATACTATATACTATAACTTTTATGACTTTGTCGACATACTATATGACTTTTTCGACATACTACACACTGACTTTTTTGACTTTTTCGACCTGCTATACTATGTCTGTATCTCAAACTGCACACTTCCGTCAGTATACTGCTAATGTGCACGGACCACTTCCTGCCGTAGTGCCCACTTTGGATGGTTAGGGTCGTCCCAAAAGGAACAGTTATGTTAAAACACTTAACGGAAATGACGAGCGCTCGGCTCGGCTCGTCTCGGCTCGGCTCGACACCTCTCAAAATCTGACGAAAATCTTCTAAACTGACCTTTGTCGATCTGAAATGAAGACAGATTCAGCTTAAAATGTTTTCAGAAACACGTTTCGGTGAACTATGTTCATAAAATACGAGATATCGTATTCTGAACAAGCCCATTACGCTCTGTTGTGAAATCTGGGAGATACCCATGTGACGCGTTCGTCCAATCAGCTGCCGGTCTACGTCCCTGGCCCCACCCCCTTTCCTCTTCGTAGTCAAGATGGCGCCGTTTAGTGCGCGTAGTGTCCATCGTTCCACGCTGAACTTTTTGACTGTTTTTAGGGGCTCATCCTGGTACTTTCAGCGCTCTGACTTTTTGCGTTATCTACGCTATATACTTAAAACTGTTTGAAGTGTGCAAGTAGGCGCTCTGAGACACAGCATATGACTTTTTTATGACTTTTTTTCAACATACTATATACTATGACTGTATCGACATGCTATACGATGACTTTTTCGGCATACTACACTGACTTTTTCAACATACTATGGTATGACTTTTATGACTTTCGACATACTATACTATGTATTGACATACTATACTATGACTTTTGACTTTTTGAGACACTATACTATGACTTTTTTGACTTTTTCGACATACTATGGTATGTATCGACATGCTATACTATCACTGTATTGACATGCTATACTATGACACTTGACTTTTTGAGACTTTTTGGACATACTATACTATGACTTTTTGAGACTTTTTGGACATACTATACTATGACTTTTTGAGACATGCTATACTATGACTTTTTGAGACATGCTATACTATGACTTTTTAGAGATGCTATACTACGAATTTTATGACTTTTTTCTACATACTATATACTATGACTTTTTGAGACACTACTATGACTTTTTGTCCTCCATCATGATGATGTCACCACGGGTCCTCCATCATGATGATGTCACCACGGGTCCTCCATCATGATGATGTCACCATGGGTCTCATCACCAGAGAATGTTTTTCATCCGTGCACATTTTAATAAATATTTGTTCACTCTAAATGAGTCTGTCCTTATTGAATGAATTTTCATGACTTTTTTTCGACATGCTATACTATGACTTTTATGACATACTATACTATGACTTCGATATAGTATGACTTTTCGACATGTTATACTATGACTTTTTAATGACTTTTCGACATGCTATACTATGACTTTTTAATGACTTTTAGACATACTATACTATGACTTTTTTTATGATTTTCGACATACTGTACTATGACTTTTTTTATGATTTTCGACATACTATACTATGACTTTTTAATAACTTTTAGACATACTATACTATGACTTTTTAATAACTTTTAGACATACTATACTATGACTTTTTAATGACTTTTAGACATACTATACTATGACTTTTTAATGATTTTTCGACATACTGTACTATGACTTTTTTTATGATTTTCGACATACTGTACTATGACTTTTTTTTATGATTTTCGACATACTATACTATGACTTTTTTATGACTTTTCGACATATACTATGACTTTTTATGAGTTTTTTCAACATAACTATACTATGACTTTTTTCAACATAACTATGCTATGACTTTTTTCAACATAACTATACTATGACTTTTTATGACATTTTCGACACTGCTTTGACTTTTTTCTACATATGCTATGGTATGACTTTTTAGACATGCTATACTATGACTGTATCGACATACTATACTATGACTTTTTTATGACTTTTCGACATACTATACTATGACTTTTTTATGACTTTTCGACATACTATACTATGACTTTTTTATGACTTTTCGACATACTATACTATGACTTTTTTATGACTTTTCGACATACTATACTATGACTTTTTATGAGTTTTTTCGACATACTATACTATGACTTTTTATGACTTTTAGACATACTATACTATGACTTTTTTATGACTTTTCGACATACTATACTATGACTTTTTTATGACTTTTCGACATACTATACTATGACTTTTTTATGACTTTTCGACATACTATACTATGACTTTTTATGAGTTTTTTCGACATACTATACTATGACTTTTTTATGACTTTTAGACATACTATACTATGACTTTTTATGACTTTTCGACATACTATACTATGACTTTTTATGACTTTTTGACTTTTCGACATACTATACTATGACTTTTTATGAGTTTTTTCGACATACTATACTATGACTTTTTGAGACATGCTATCCTATGACTGTATCGACATGCTATACTATGACTTTTTGAGACACTACTATGACTTTTTGTCCTCCATCATGATGATGTCACCACGGGTCCTCCATCATGATGATATCACCACGGTCCTCCATCTGATGATGTCACCAGCCGGTCCTCCATCATGATAATGTCACCCCGGGTCCTCCATCATGATGATGTCACCATGGGTCTCATCACCAGAGAATGTTTTTCATCCGTGCACATTTTAATAAATATTTGTTCACTCTAAATGAGTCTGTCCTTATTGAATGAATTTTCATGACTTTTTTCGACATGCTATACTGGACTTTTTATGACTTTTTTCAACATGCTATACTATGACTTTTTATGACTTTTTCGATACTATACTATGACTTTTTTATGACTTTTTTCGACATACTATACTATGACTTTTTTCGACATACTATACTATGACTTTTTTATGACTTTTTCAACATACTATACTATGACTTTTTTATGACTTTTTCAACATACTATACTATGACTTTTTTCGACATACTATACTATGACTTTTTCCGACATACTATACTATGACTTTTTCTTTCCGAAACATATTATACTATGACTTTTTCCGAAACATACTATACTATGACTTTTTCCAACATACTATACTATGACTTTTTTATGACTTTTTCAACATACTATACTATGACTTTTTCGACATACTATACTATGACTTTTTTATGACTTTTTTCGACATACTATACTACTATGACTTTTATGAGTTTTTTCGACATACTATACTATGACTTTTTATGACTTTTTTCGACATACTATACTATGACTTTTTTATGAGTTTTTTTGACATACTATACTATGACTTTTTTATGACTTTTTTCGACATACTATACTATGACTTTTTATGACTTTTTTCGACATATACTATAACTTTTTAATGATTTTCGACATATTATACTATGACTTTTTTAGATTTTTCGACATACTATACTATGACTTTTTTATGATTTTCGACATATACTATGACTTTTTTTTTTATGATTTTCGACATATACTATAACTTTTTATGATTTTCCGCATACTATACTATGACTTTTTATGACTTTTTCGACATATACTATGACTTTTTAATGATTTTCGACATATTATACTATGACTTTTTTTAGATTTTTCGACATATTGACTTATGACTTTTTTAGATTTTTCGACATACTATACTATGACTTTTTATGACTTTTTCGACATATTGTACTTATGACTTTTTATGATTTTCGACATACTATACTATGACTTTTTTATGAGTTTTTTCGACATATACTATTACTATGACTTTTTATGACTTTTTCCGATATTATACTATGACTTTTTTGATTTTTCGACATACTATACTATGACTTTGTTTTTTTCGACATATACTATGACTTTTTATGATTTTCGACATACTATACTATGACTTTTTTTATGAGTTTTATTTTTCGACATACTATACTATGACTTTTATGATATTTTTTTTACGCAATACTATACTATGACTTTTTATGAGTTTTTCGACATACTATACTATGACTTTTTAGACATACTTTATCCTATGACTGTATCGACATGCTATACCATGACTTTTTGAGTCACTACTATGACTTTTTGTCCTCCATCATGATGATGTCACCACGGGTCCTCCATCATGATGATGTCACCACGGGTCCTCCATCATGATGATGTCACCATGGGTCTCATCACCAGAGAATGTTTTTCATCCGTGCACATTTTAATAAATATTTGTTCACTCTAAATGAGTCTGTCCTTATTGAATGAATTTTCATGACTTTTTCGACATGCTATACTATGACTTTTTTTGACAAACTATACTATGACTTTTTATGACTTTTTCGACATACTATACTATGACTTTTTATGACTTTTTCGACATACTATACTATGACTTTTATGACTTTTCGACACATATACTATGACTTTTTCGACATACTATGACTTTTTTATGACTTTTTCGACATACTATACTGTGACTTTTTATGACTTTTTTCTACAACTATACTATGACTTTTATGATTTTTTCGACATACTATACTATGACTTTTTATGACTTTTTCGCATATAATATAACTTTTTAATGATTTTCGACATATTATACTATGACTTTTTTAGATTTTTCGACATACTATACTATGACTTTTTTATGATTTTCGACATATACTATAACTTTTTATGATTTTCGACATATTATACTATGACTTTTTATGACTTTTTCGCCCATATACTATAACTTTTTAATGATTTTTCGACATATTATACTATGTTTTTTAGATTTTTCGACATACTATACTATGACTTTTTTTTATGATTTTCGACATATTGTACTATGACTTTTTTATGATTTTCGACATACTATACTATGACTTTTTTTTATTTTTCGACATACTATACTATGACTTTTTATGAGTTTTTTCAACATACTATACTATGACTTTTTTTTATTTTTCGACATACTATACTATGACTTTTTATGAGTTTTTTCGACATATTATACTATGACTTTTTTATGACTTACTTTTAGAGACACTACTATGACTTTTTGTCCTCCATCATGATGATATCACCACGGGTCCTCCATCATGATGATGTCACCACGGGTCCTCCATCATGATGATGTCACCACGGGTCCTCCATCATGATGATGTCACCACGGGTCCTCCATCATGATGATGTCACCATGGGTCTCATCACCAGAGAATGTTTTTCATCCGTGCACATTTTAATAAATATTTGTTCACTCTAAATGAGTCTGTCCTTATTGAATGAATTTTCATGACTTTTTTCGACATACTATACTATGACTTTTTTATGACTTTTTTCGACATACTATACTATGACTTTTTATGACTTTTTTCGACATGCTATACTATGACTTTTTTATGACTTTTTTCGACATACTATACTATGACTTTTTCGACATACTATACTATGACTTTTTATGACTTTTTTCGACATACTATACTATGACTTTTTATGACTTTTTTCGACATACTATACTATGACTTTTTATGACTTTTTTCGACATACTATACTATGACTTTTTATGACTTTTTTCAACATGCTATACTATGACTTTTTATGACTTTTTTCAACATACTATACTATGACTTTTTTATGACTTTTTTCGACATACTATACTATGACTTTTTTCGACATACTATACTATGACTTTTTTGACTTTTTTCGACATACTATACTATGACTTTTTTATGACTTTTTTCAACATACTATACTATGACTTTTTTATGACTTTTTCGACATACTATACTACGACTTTTTCCACATACGCTATACTGGCGCTTTTTTATGACTTTTTCGACATACTATACTATGACTTTTTTATGACTTTTTTCGACATACTATACTATGACTTTTTTATGACTTTTTTCGACATGTTACACTATTACTTTTATGACTTTTTTGACATACTATACTATGACTTTTATGACTTTTTTGACATACTATACCATGACTTTTTGAGACACTACTATGACTTTTTGTCCTCCATCATGATGATGTCACCACGGGTCCTCCATCATGATGATGTCACCACGGGTCCTCCATCATGATGATGTCACCATGGGTCTCATCACCAGAGAATGTTTTTCATCCGTGCACATTTTAATAAATATTTGTTCACTCTAAATGAGTCTGTCCTTATTGAATGAATTTTCATGACTTTTTCGACATGCTATACTATGACTTTTTCGACATACTATACTATGACTTTTTATGACTTTTTTTCGACATACTATACTACGACTTTTATGACTTTTTTCGACATACTATACCATGACTTTTATGACTTTTTTCGACATACTATACTATGACTTTTTATGACTTTTTCGACCATATAATATAACTTTTTAATGATTTTCGGCATATTATACTATGACTTTTTAGATTTTTCGACATACTATACTATGACTTTTTTATGATTTTCGACATACACTATAACTTTTTATGATTTTCGACATATTATACTATGACTTTTTATGACTTTTTTCGACATATACTATAACTTTTTAATGATTTTCGACATATTATACTATGACTTTTTTAGATTTTTCGACATACTATACTATGACTTTTTTTTATGATTTTCGACATATTGTACTATGACTTTTTTATGATTTTCGACATACTATACTATGACTTTTTTTATTTTTTCGACATACTATACTATGACTTTTTATGAGTTTTTTCAACATACTATACTATGACTTTTTTTATTTTTCGACATACTATACTATGACTTTTTATGAGTTTTTTCGACGCATTATACTATGACTTTTTATGACTTACTTTTAGAGACACTACTATGACTTTTTGTCCTCCATCATGATGATATCACCACGGGTCCTCCATCATGATGATGTCACCGCGGTCCTCCATCATGATGATGTCACCACGGGTCCTCCATCATGATGATGTCACCACGGGTCCTCCATCATGATGATGTCACCATGGGTCTCATCACCAGAGAATGTTTTTCATCCGTGCACATTTTAATAAATATTTGTTCACTCTAAATGAGTCTGTCCTTATTGAATGAATTTTCATGACTTTTTTCGACATACTATACTATGACTTTTTTATGACTTTTTTCGACATACTATACTATGACTTTTTGACGCACTATACTATGACTTTTTATGACTTTTTCGACGATACTATACTATGACTTTTTATAACTTTTTTGACATGCTATACTATGACTTTTTTATGACTTTTTTCAACATGCTATACTATGACTTTTTTATGACTTTTTCAACATACTATACTATGACTTTTTATGACTTTTTTCGACATACTATACTATGACTTTTTTATGACTTTTTCGATATACTATACTATGACTTTTTATGACTTTTTCGAAACACATACTATGACTTTTTTTATGACTTTTTCAACATACTATACTATGACTTTTTTATGACTTTTTTCAACATGCTATACTATGACTTTTTTATGACTTTTTCGACATACTATACTATGACTTTTTTATGACTTTTTTCAACATGCTATACTATGACTTTTTCGACATACTATACTATGACTTTTTTATGACTTTTTTCAACATACTATACTATGACTTTTTTATGACTTTTTTCGACTTACTATACTATGACTTTTTCGACATACTATACTATGACTTTTTATGACTTTTTTTTCGACATACTATACTACCGACTTTTATGAGTTTTTTCGACATACTATACTATGACTTTTTATGACTTTTTCGAACATACTATACTATGACTTTTTATGAGTTTTTTGACATACTATACTATGACTTTTTTATGACTTTTTTCGACATACTATACTATGACTTTTTATGACTTTTTTCGACATATACTATAACTTTTTAATGATTTTCGACATATTATACTATGACTTTTTTAGATTTTTCGACATACTATACTATGACTTTTTTATGATTTTCGACATATACTATGACTTTTTTATGATTTTCGACATATACTATAACTTTTTTATGATTTTCGACATATTATACTATGACTTTTTATGACTTTTTTCGACATATACTATGACTTTTTAATGATTTTCGACATATTATACTATGACTTTTTTAGATTTTACGACATATTGTTAGCTATTCAGATTTTCCGCAACTATACTATGACTTTTTTATGATTTTCGACATATTGTACTATGACTTTTTTATGATTTTCGACATACTATACTATGACTTTTTTATGAGTTTTTCGACATACTATACTATGACTTTTTATGCTTTTTCGACATATTGTACTATGACTTTTTATGATTTCGACATACTATACTATGACTTTTTATGATTTTTTCGACATATTGTTACTATGACTTTTTATGATTTTCGACATACTATACTATAACTTTTTATGATTTTCGACATATTATACTATGACTTTTTTGAATTTTCGACATACTATACTATGACTTTTTATGATTTTCGACATATACTATGACTTTTTATGATTTTCGACATATACTATAACTTTTTATGATTTTCGACATATTATACTTTTATGACAATAATTTTAATGATTTTTCACGTATATACTATGACTTTTTTATGATTTTCGACATATTGTACTATGACTTTTTGAGTTTCGACATAACTATCTGCTTTTTGTATTTGACATACTATACTATGACTTTTTTTTTTTCGACATATTGTACTATGACTTTTATGATTTTATTACCAACTTTTTATGATTTTTCGACATATTGTACTATGACTTTTTATGATTTTCGACATACTATACTATGACTTTTTATGATTTTGGTATTTTATGACTTTTTCGACATACTATACTATGACTTTTTATGACTTTTTCGACATACTATACTTTATGACTTTTTTGCGCTTTATGACTTTTCGACATATACTATAACTTTTTATGATTTTCGACGCATTATACTATGACTTTTTATGATTTTTCGACATACTACTATGACTTTTTATGATTTTCGACATACTTACTATGACTTTTTATGATTTTTTCGACCTACTATACTATGACTCTTTTATGACTTTTTTTCGACATACCATAATTATGACTTTTTATGACTTTTTCGACATACTATACTATGACTTTTTATGACTTTTTTCGACATACTATACTATGACTTTTTATGACTTTTTTCGACATATACTATAACTTTTTAATGATTTTCGACATATTATACTATGACTTTTTTAGATTTTTCGACATACTATACTATGACTTTTTTATGATTTTCGACATATACTATGACTTTTTTATGATTTTCGACATATACTATAACTTTTTTATGATTTTCGACATATACTATAACTTTTTTATGATTTTCGACATATTATACTATGACTTTTTATGACTTTTTTCGACATATACTGGACTTTTTATGATTTTCGACATATTATACTATGACTTTTTAGATTTTTCGACATACTATACTATGACTTTTTATGATTTTCGACATACTATACTATGGCTTTTTTTTATGATTTTCGACATATTATACTATGACTTTTTTATGATTTTCGACATGCTATACTATGACTTTTTATGAGTTTTTTTTATTTTTCGACATACTATACTATGACTTTTTATGAGTTTTTTCGACATACTATACTATGACTTTTTATGAGTTTTTTCGACATACTATACTATGACTTTTTAGACATGCTATCCTATGACTGTATCGACATGCTATACCATGACTTTTTGAGACACTACTATGACTTTTTGTCCTCCATCATGATGATGTCACCACGGGTCCTCCATCATGATGATGTCACCACGGGTCCTCCATCATGATGATGTCACCATGGGTCTCATCACCAGAGAATGTTTTTCATCCGTGCACATTTTAATAAATATTTGTTCACTCTAAATGAGTCTGTCCTTATTGAATGAATTTTCATGACTTTTTCGGCGACTATACTATGACTTTTCGGCATACTATACTATGACTTTTTATGACTTTTCGTCATATACTATACTATGACTTTTTATGACTTTTTTCGACATACTATACTATGACTTTTATGACTTTTTTTCGACATACTATACTATGACTTTTTCGGCCATACTATACTGGACTTTTTATGACTTTTTTCGACATACTATACTATGACTTTTTATGACTTTTTTCGACATACTATACTATGACTTTTATGACTTTTTTCGACATACTATACTATGACTTTTTATGACTTTTTTCGACATATAATATAACTTTTTAATGATTTTCGACATATTATACTATGACTTTTTTAGATTTTTCGACATACTATACTATGACTTTTTTATGATTTTCGACATATACTATAACTTTTTTATGATTTTCGACATATTATACTATGACTTTTTATGACTTTTTTCGACATATACTATAACTTTTTAATGATTTTCGACATATTATACTATGACTTTTTAGATTTTTCGACATACTATACTATGACTTTTTTTATGATTTTCGACATATTGTACTATGACTTTTTATGATTTTCGACATACTATACTATGACTTTTTTAATTTTTCGACATACTATACTATGACTTTTTATGAGTTTTTTCAACATACTATACTATGACTTTTTTATTTTTCGACATACTATACCATGACTTTTATGAGTTTTTTCCATATATTATACTATGACTTTTTATGACTTACTTTTAGAGACACTACTATGACTTTTTGTCCTCCATCATGATGATATCACCACCGGTCCTCCATCATGATGATGTCACCACGGTTCCTCCATCATGATGATGTCACCCGGGTCCTCCATCATGATGATGTCACCACGGGTCCTCCATCATGATGATGTCACCATGGGTCTCATCACCAGAGAATGTTTTTCATCCGTTACATTTTAATAAATATTTGTTCACTCTAAATGAGTCTGTCCTTATTGAATGAATTTTCATGACTTTCCGCCATACTATACTATGGACTTTTTTATGACTTTTTCGACATACTATACTATGACTTTTTTATGACTTTTTCGACGCGCTATACTATGACTTTTTATGACTTTTTCGACATACTATACTATGACCCTTTTTCGACATACTATACTATGACTTTTTATGACTTTTTTCGACATACCATACTATGACTTTTTATGACTTTTTTCGACATACTATACTATGACTTTTTTTTGACTTTTTTTCGACATACTATACTATGACTTTTTATGACTTTTTTTTCAACATGCTATACTATGACTTTTTATGACTTTTTCAACATACTTATACTATGACTCTTTTATGACTTCTTTCGCAATACATATACTATGACTTTTTCGGCTACCATACTATGACTTTTTATGACTTTTTTCAACATGCTATACTATGACTTTTTTATGACTTTTTCAACATACTATACTATGACTTTTTATGACTTTTTCGACATACTATACTATGACTTTTTCGACATACTATACTATGACTTTTTATGACTTTTTTCGACATACTATACTATGACTTTTTATGACTTTTTTCGACATACTATACTATGACTTTTTATGACTTTTTTTTCGTCATGTTACACTATTACTTTTATGACTTTTTTGACATACTATACTATGACTTTTATGACTTTTTTGACATACTATACCATGACTTTTTGAGACACTACTATGACTTTTTGTCCTCCATCATGATGATGTCACCATCGGTCCTCCATCATGATGATGTCACCAGCGGTCCTCCATCATGATGATGTCACCATGGGTCTCATCACCAGCATTTTTTTCATCCGTACACATTTTAATAAATATTTGTTCACTCTAAATGAGTCTGTCCTTATTGAATGAATTTTCATGACTTTTTTCGACATGCTATACTATGACTTTTCGGACATACTATACTATGACTTTTTATGACTTTTTTCGACATACTATACTATGACTTTTATGACTTTTTTCGGACATACTATACTATGACTTTTATGACTTTTTTCGACATACTATACTATGACTTTTATGACTTTTTCGACATATAATATAACTTTTTAATGATTTTCGACATATTATACTATGACTTTTTAGATTTTTCGACACACTATACTATGACTTTTTTATGATTTTCGACATATACTATAACTTTTTTATGATTTTCGACATATTATACTATGACTTTTTATGACTTTTTTCGACATATACTATAACTTTTTAATGATTTTCGACATATTATACTATGACTTTTTTAGATTTTTCGACATACTATACTATGACTTTTTTTTATGATTTTCGACATATTGTACTATGACTTTTTTATGATTTTCGACATACTATACTATGACTTTTTTTTATTTTTCGACATACTATACTATGACTTTTTATGAGTTTTTTCAACATACTATACTATGACTTTTTATTTTTCGACATACTATACTATGACTTTTTGTGAGTTTTTTCGACATATTATACTATGACTTTTTTATGACTTACTTTTAGAGACACTACTATGACTTTTTGTCCTCCATCATGATGATATCACCACGGGTCCTCCATCATGATGATGTCACCACGGGTCCTCCATCATGATGATGTCACCACGGGTCCTCCATCATGATGATGTCACCACGGGTCCTCCATCATGATGATGTCACCATGGGTCTCATCACCAGAGAATGTTTTTCATCCGTGCACATTTTAATAAATATTTGTTCACTCTAAATGAGTCTGTCCTTATTGAATGAATTTTCATGACTTTTCGACATGCTATACTACGATTCTTTTATGACTCTTTTTCGACATACTATACTATGACTTTTTTCGGACATACTATACTATGACTTTTTATGACTTTTTTCGACCATACTATACTATGACTTTTTTATGACTTTTTTCACGCAACATGCTATACTATGACTTTTTTATGACTCTTTTTCAACATACTATGCTATGACTTTTTATGACTTTTTGCACATACTAGTATGACTTTTTTATGACTTTTTTCGACATACTATACTATGACTTTTTTATGACTTTTTTCGACATACTATACTATGACTTTTTATGACTTTTTTCAACATACTATACTATGACTTTTTTATGACTTTTTCAACATGCTATACTATGACTTTTTTATGACTTTTTTCGACATACTATACTATGACTTTTTTATGACTTTTTTCAACATGCTATACTATGACTTTTTTCCGACATACTATACTATGACTTTTTTATGACTTTTTTCAACATACTATACTATGACTTTTTATGACTTTTTTCGACTTACTATACTATGACTTTTTTCGACATACTATACTATGACTTTTTATGACTTTTTTCGACATACTATACTATGACTTTTATGAGTTTTTTCGACATACTATACTATGACTTTTTATGACTTTTTTCGACATACTATACTATGACTTTTTATGAGTTTTTTGACATACTATACTATGACTTTTTATGACTTTTTTCGACATACTATACTATGACTTTTTATGACTTTTTTCGACATATACTATAACTTTTTAATGATTTTCGACATATTATACTATGACTTTTTTAGATTTTTCGACATACTATACTATGACTTTTTTATGATTTTCGGACATATACTATGACTTTTTATGATTTTCGACATATACTATAACTTTTTTATGATTTTCGACATATTATACTATGACTTTTTATGACTTTTTTCGACATATACTATGACTTTTTAATGATTTTCGACATATTATACTATGACTTTTTTAGATTTTTCGACATATTGTACTATGACTTTTTTAGATTTTTCGACATACTATACTATGACTTTTTTATGATTTTCGACATATTGTACTATGACTTTTTTATGATTTTCGACATACTATACTATGACTTTTTTATGAGTTTTTTCGACATACTATACTATGACTTTTTTATGACTTTTTTCGACATATTGTACTATGACTTTTTTATGATTTTCGACATACTATACTATGACTTTTTTATGACTTTTTTCGTACAATATTGTACTATGACTTTTTATGATTTTCGGACATACTATACTATGACTTTTTTTATGATTTTTTTCGACATACTATACTATGACTTTTATGACTTTTTTCGACATACTATACTATGACTTTTTTATGACTTTTTTCGACATACTATACTATGACTTTTTTATGACTTTTTTCGACATACTATACTATGACTTTTTATGACTTTTTTCGACATATACTATAACTTTTTAATGATTTTCGACATATTATACTATGACTTTTTTAGATTTTTCGACATACTATACTATGACTTTTTTATGATTTTCGACATATACTATGACTTTTTTATGATTTTCGACATATACTATAACTTTTTTATGATTTTCGACATATACTATAACTTTTTTATGATTTTCGACATATTATACTATGACTTTTTATGACTTTTTTCGACATATACTATGACTTTTTTATGATTTTCGACATATTATACTATGACTTTTTTAGATTTTTCGACATACTATACTATGACTTTTTTATGATTTTCGACATACTATACTATGGCTTTTTTTTATGATTTTCGACATATTATACTATGACTTTTTTATGATTTTCGACATGCTATACTATGACTTTTTATGAGTTTTTTTTATTTTTCGACATACTATACTATGACTTTTTATGAGTTTTTTCGACATACTATACTATGACTTTTTATGAGTTTTTTCGACATACTATACTATGACTTTTGACATGCTATCCTATGACTGTATCGACATGCTATACCATCGACTTTTTGAGACAATTACTATGACTTTTGTCCTCCATCATGATGATGTCACCACGGGTCCTCCATCATCATGATGATGTCACCATGGGTCTCATCACCAGAGAATGTTTTTCATCCGTGTGACATTTTAATAAATATTTGTTCACTCTAAATGAGTCTGTCCTTATTGAATGAATTTTCATGACTTTTTCGACATGCTATACTATGACTTTTTCGACATACTATACTATGACTTTTTTATGACTTTTTTCGACATACTATACTATGACTTTTTATGACTTTTTTCGACATACTATACTATGACTTTTATGACTTTTTTCGACATACTATACTATGACTTTTTATGACTTTTTTCGACATATAATATAACTTTTAATGATTTTCGCCATATTATACTATGACTTTTTAGATATTACTTTTATGATTTTCGACATACACTATAACTTTTTTATGATTTTCGACATATTATACTATGACTTTTTATGACTTTTTTCGACACATACTATAACTTTTTAATGATTTTCGACATATTGTACTATGACTTTTTATGATTTTCGACATACTATACTATGACTTTTTTATTTTTCGACATACTATACTATGACTTTTTATGAGTTTTTCAACATACTATACTATGACTTTTTTATTTTTCGCGCACATACTATACTATGACTTTTTATGAGTTTTTTCGACATATTATACTATGACTTTTTTATGACTTACTTTTAGAGACACTACTATGACTTTTTGTCCTCCATCATGATGATATCACCACGGGTCCTCCATCATGATGATGTCACCACGGGTCCTCCATCATGATGATGTCACCACGGGTCCTCCATCATGATGATGTCACCACGGGTCCTCCATCATGATGATGTCACCATGGGTCTCATCACCAGAGAATGTTTTTCATCCGTGCACATTTTAATAAATATTTGTTCACTCTAAATGAGTCTGTCCTTATTGAATGAATTTTCATGACTTTTTTCGACATACTATACTATGACTTTTTTATGACTTTTTTCGACATACTATACTATGACTTTTTTATGACTTTTTTCGTTATGCTATACTTATGACTTTTTTGACTTTTTCAACATGCTATACTATGACTTTTTTTATGACTTTTTTCAACATACTATACTATGACTTCTTTTATGACTTTTTCGACATACTATACTATGACTTTTTATGACTTTTTTCGGACATACTCATACTATGACTTTTTTATGACTTTTTTCGACATACTATACTATGACTTTTTATGACTTTTTTCAACATACTATACTATGACTTTTTATGACTTTTTTCAACATGCTATACTATGACTTTTTTATGACTTTTTCGACATACTATACTATGACTTTTTTGGACTTTTTTCAACATGCTATACTATGACTTTTCGGACATACTATACTATGACTTTTTTATGACTTTTTTCAACATACTATACTATGACTTTTTATGACTTTTTTCGACATACTATACTATGACTTTTTATGACTTTTTCGGACATGCTATACTATGACTTTTTTATGACTTTTTCGGCCATACTATACTATGACTTTTTTGACATACTATACTATGACTTTTTATGACTTTTTCGACAAACTATACTATGACTCTTTTTATGACTTTTTCGACATACTATACTATGACTTTTTTATGACTTTTTCGGACATGCTATACTTATGACTTTTTATGACTTTTTTCAACATGCTATACTATGACTTTTTTATGACTTTTTTCAACATACTATACTATGACTTTTTATGACTTTTTTCGACATACTATACTATGACTTTTTCGACATACTATACTATGATTTTTATGACTTTTTTCGACATACTATACTATGACTTTTTTATGACTTTTTTCGGACATACTATACTATGACTTTTTTATGACTTTTTTCGGACATGTTACACTATTACTTTTATGACTTTTTTGACATACTATACTATGACTTTTATGACTTTTTTGACATACTATACCATGACTTTTTGAGACACTACTATGACTTTTTGTCTCTCCATCATGATGTTCACCACACGGTCCTCCATCATGATGATGTCACCACGGGTCCTCCATCATGATGATGTCACCATGGGTCTCATCACCAGAGAATGTTTTCATCCGTGCACATTTTAATAAATATTTGTTCACTCTAAATGAGTCTGTCCTTATTGAATGAATTTTCATGACTTTTTCGACATGCTATACTATGACTTTTTCGACATACTATACTATGACTTTTTTTATGACTTTTTTCGACATACTATACTATGACTTTTTATGACTTTTTTGACATAAAATTATTTTTCGACATACTATACTATGACTTTTTTTCGACATACTATACTTATGATCTTTTTTATGACTTTTTTCGGCACATACTTTACTTTCATGACTTTTTATGACTTTTTTTCGACATACTATACTATGACTTTTATGACTTTTTTTCGACATACTATACTATGACTTTTTATGACTTTTTTTGACATATAATATAACTTTTTTATGATTTTCGACATATTATACTATGACTTTTTAGATTTTTCGACATACTATACTATGACTTTTTATGATTTTCGACATATACTATAACTTTTTATGATTTTCGACATATTATACTATGACTTTTTATGACTTTTTTCGACATATACTATAACTTTTTAATGATTTTCGACATATTATACTATGACTTTTTAGATTTTTCGACATACTATACTATGACTTTTTTTATGATTTTCGACATATTGTACTATGACTTTTTTATGATTTTCGGCATACTATACTATGATTTTTTTTATTTTTCGACATACCATACTACGATTTTTTATGATTTTTTCAACATACTATACTATGATTTTTTTTTTTTTTCGACATACTATACTATGACTTTTTATGAGTTTTTTCGACATATTATACTATGACTTTTTTATGACTTACTTTTAGAGACACTACTATGACTTTTTGTCCTCCATCATGATGATATCCCACGGGTCCTCCATCGATGATGTCACCACCGGTTCCTCCATCATGATGATGTCACCACGGGTCCTCCATCATGATGATGTCACCACGGGTCCTCCATCATGATGATGTCACCATGGGTCATCATCCAGAGAATGTTTTTCATCCGCGTGCACATTTTAATAAATATTTGTTCACTCTAAATGAGTCTGTCCTTATTGAATGAATTTTCATGACTTTTTCGACATGCTATAATTTTTCGACTTTTTATGACTTTTTCGACATACTATACTATGATTTTTTATGACTTTTTCGCACCTACGTACTATGACTTTTTTATGACTTTTTTCGACATGCTATACTATGACTTTTTTATGACTTTTTTCGACATACTATACTATGACTTTTTTATGACTTTTTTCGACATGCTATACTATGACTTTTTTATGACTTTTTTCAACATGCTATACTATGACTTTTTTATGACTTTTTTCGACATGCTATACTATGACTTTTTCGACATACTATACTATGACTTTTTCATGACTTTTTCCGACATACTACACTATGTTTTTTCGACATACTATACTATGACTTTTTCCGACATACTATACTATGACTTTTTTATGACTTTTTTCGACATACTATACTATGACTTTTTTATGACTTTTTTCGACATACTATGACTTTTTTATGACTTTTTTCGACATGTTACACTATTACTTTTATGACTTTTTTGACATACTATACTATGACTTTTATGACTTTTTTGACATACTATACTATGACTTTTTGAGTTTTTTCGACATACTATACTATGACTTTTTGAGTTTTTTCGACATACTATACTATGACTTTTTTATGACTTTTTTCGACATACTATACTATGACTTTTTTATGACTTTTTTCGACATACTATACTATTTACTATGACTTTTATGACTTTTTCGACATACTATACTATGACTTTTTCGACATACTATACTATGACTTTTTTATGACTTTTTTCGACATACTATACTATGACTTTTTTTACTTTTTTCGACATACTATACTATGACTTTTTTATGACTTTTTTCGACATACTATACTATGACTTTTTCGACATACTATACTATGACTTTTTTCGACATGTTACACTATTACTTTTATGACTTTTTTGACATACTATACTATGACTTTTATGACATACTATACTATGACTTTTATGACTTTTTTGACATACTATACTATGACTTTTTTATGACTTTTTTCGACATACTATACTATGACTTTTTGAGTTTTTTCGACATACTATACTATGACTTTTTTATGACTTTTTTCGACATGTTACACTATTACTTTTATGACTTTTTTGACATACTATACTATTACTTTTATGACTTTTTTGACATACTATACTATGACTTTTATGACTTTTTTGACATACTATACTATGACTTTTTTATGACTTTTTTCGACATACTATACTATGACTTTTTGAGTTTTTTCGACATACTATACTATGACTTTTCGACACAATATTATGACTTTTTTTGACATAGGCCCACTATACTGACGTTTTCGACATACTATACTATGACTTCGATATACTATGACTTCGATATACTATGACTTCGATATACTATGACTTCGATATACTAGGACTTTTTTGACATACTAGACAATGATTTTTTTTCGACATACTATACTGACTTTTTGAGACACTATACTATGTCTTTATATGACATTTTTTCAACATACTATGACTTTTTTCGACACATTGACTTTTTTTTACATAGGCATACTATACTGACTTTTTCGACATACTATGACCTTTTTTCGACATACTATGACTTTATAACTATACCATTACAAAATGTATTTGCTCCTTTAAATCAGTTCATGTAAGAACAACCCAACAGATGTAACTCAGTTTTTATTTGAACAGTTTATTGTAAATCAGTGGAACATCAGAGTTGCTTTCTTCAGTCTGAATCCACAGTCCAGTCCTGATCCCCGTCTCAAGCCCCGCGGGTCTTCTCTGGTCCAAACAATCCTTCTAGAACAGGGCTGTCAAACTCAGTTTCCCAGAGGGCCACACTGGAAAAGGAGAACCACACCGAGGGGCCAGACATGCAGAGTTTACTGACAGGCTTCTGTTACTGCATGCCACTTTTTTTTAACATTTCAGTAGCTTTTTTTTAACTAATTTTTGTTGTTTTCGTTCCGACTTTGTTGTGGCTTTCTCAGACATTTGTCACCTTTTTGTAAATGTTATTTTTTCCGACATTTTTTCAACGCTTTTTGTCACATATTTGTCGACATGAAGCCCTACGAAAGTCATCAAAAAGAGTTCCTTTAGCCGTCAGAGAATTTAGCAAATCGAGCAAAATCGATTATACATTTCTGTTCCGCAAGCCTGAATGTGAAAACTCTCTGTTTCTCGGGGAATTTGGGGAGTCTCAGAGTCCAGCAAATGTGCCCAAATTCTGCCATTTCCCGTGTTTTTGGTTTTGGCGCACAACTAGGCGAGCCAAAATCTACTGCTGAGTTTGACACGAGTTCTAGAAAGCTAAAACTGATGACGATTTTCCATTAAATGGTACCTGCTCGACTCGCTGTGCATCCGCTTTCCATTGCAGATTTTAGTACCGCCTCAGCGTGGCTGGTCGTCATAGCGACTGCCGTGGGCGTGGCTTGGTAGCGTTGCCAATTCCCCCCCCCACCTGACTCATTTCCTGGTTCTCCTTCTCCATCAACAACATGAAATCAAAGAGAGAGTTAACTTCTCCTGCTCCAGATGTCCCACCTCAGTCAGAAAGAACAGAGGAGACACTTTGGTCATATATATATATATATATATATGACTCTAGAGTCATATATATATATATATATATGACTCTAATATATATATATATATATATATATATATATATATTATATATATATATATATATATATATATGACTCTAGAGTCGGCACTCGCTCTGGAGCTAATCGCCATCACTCTCTCACTGATCCCTCGCTCTATCTCACACACACACATGTCTGTATTACTATCTTTGTGGGGACATATTGAGATAATGCATTCCCTAACCCTTACCCTAACCTTAACCATCACAACTAAATGCCTAACCTTAACCCTTACCCTAACCTTAACCATCACAACTAAATGCCTAACCTTAACCCTTACCCTCACCCTAACCATAACCTAATTCTAACCCTAGTCCTAAAACCAAGTCTTAACCCTGAAACAGCCCTTTAACCTTGTGGGGACCAGCATTTTGGTCCCCACGAGGCTGTCCGGACCCCACAAGTATACTGTAGTCCACGGTTTTTGGTGAGAACAGTAGCAGGCGGTCAACCGGTGCGATTCATTCAACAACAACAACAACAACAACAACAACAAAAAAGAGGAGAAGAGAAAGATCCTTCGTCTTCAGTCGCGCCGTCATAAAGCGTCGTAGTCGTCCTCGTCTTCGTGCTTCCTCTTCAGCGAGTCGCCGCTACCGCCACCGCCACCGCCGGCGCCGGCCGAGCTCTGCGACACCATGTTGGCGGTGATGAGGATGTTCTTGGAGCCAATCAGAGACGGGTTGATGAGCACGTTGGAGACGGCGGGCGTGGAGGGTGTGACTGTCGGGAGGAGGAGGAGGAGGAGGAGGAAGAGGAGGAGGAGGGAGGAGGAGGAGGAGGAGGAGGAGGAGGAGGAAGAGGAGGAGGAGGAGGAGGAGGAGGAAGAGGAGGAGGAAGAGGAGGAGGAAGAGGAGGAGGAGGAGGAAGAGGAGGAGGAAGAGGAGGAGGAGGAAGAGAGGAAGAAGAGGAAGAGGAGGAGGAGGAGGAAGAGGAGGAGGAAGAGGAGGAGGAAGAGGAGGAGGAGAAGGAGGAGGAGGAGGAGGAGGAAGAGGAGGAGGAGGAAGAGGAGGAGGAGGAAGAGGAGGAGGAGGAAGAGGAGGAGGAAGAGGAGGAGGAGGAAGAGGAGGAGGAGGAGGAAGAGGAGGAGGAGAAGAAGAGGCAGCGTTAAAACTCATGTTCGTCGACTTTTTAATAACTTTTAGACATGCTATACTATGACTTTTTAATGACTTTTAGACATACTATACTATGACTTTTTAATAACTTTTAGACATACTATACTATGACTTTTTAATAACTTTTAGACATACTATACTATGACTTTTTAATAACTTTTAGACATACTATACTATGACTTTTTAATAACTTTTAGACATACTATACTATGACTTTTTAATAACTTTTAGACATGCTATACTATGACTTTTTAATAACTTTTAGACATGCTATACTATGACTTTTTAATAACTTTTAGACATACTATACTATGACTTTTTAATAACTTTTAGACATACTATACTATGACTTTTTAATAACTTTTAGACATACTATACTATGACTTTTTAATAACTTTTAGACATGCTATACTATGACTTTTTAATAACTTTTAGACATACTATACTATGACTTTTTAATAACTTTTAGACATGCTATACTATGACTTTTTATGACTTTTAGACATGCTATACTATGACTTTTTAATAACTTTTAGACATACTATACTATGACTTTTTAATAACTTTTAGACATGCTATACTATGACTTTTAATGACTTTTAGACATGCTATACTATGACTTTTTAATGACTTTTAGACATACTATACTATGACTTTTTTTATGATTTTCGACATACTGTACTATGACTTTTTTTATGATTTTCGACATACTATACTATGACTTTTTAATAACTTTTAGACATACTATACTATGACTTTTTAATAACTTTTAGACATACTATACTATGACTTTTTAATGACTTTTAGACATACTATACTATGACTTTTTAATGATTTTTCGACATACTATACTATGACTTTTTTTATGATTTTCGACATACTGTACTATGACTTTTTTTATGATTTTCGACATACTGTACTATGACTTTTTTTTATGATTTTCGACATACTATACTATGACTTTTTTATGATTTTCGACATACTATACTATGACTTTTTTATGACTTTTCGACATATACTATGACTTTTTATGAGTTTTTTCAACATAACTATACTATGACTTTTTTCAACATAACTATGCTATGACTTTTTTCAACATAACTATACTATGACTTTTTATGACATTTTCGACACTGCTTTGACTTTTTTCTACATATGCTATGGTATGACTTTTTAGACATGCTATACTATGACTGTATCGACATACTATACTATGACTTTTTTATGACTTTTCGACATACTATACTATGACTTTTTTATGACTTTTCGACATACTATACTATGACTTTTTTATGACTTTTCGACATACTATACTATGACTTTTTATGAGTTTTTCGACATACTATACTATGACTTTTTTCGACATACTATACTATGACTTTTTATGACTTTTCGACATACTATACTATGACTTTTTATGACTTTTCGACATACTATACTATGACTTTTTATGACTTTTCGACATACTATACTATGACTTTTTTATGACTTTTCGACATACTATACTATGACTTTTTATGAGTTTTTTCGACATACTATACTATGACTTTTTATGACTTTTAGACATACTATACTATGACTTTTTATGACTTTTCGACATACTATACTATGACTTTTTTATGACTTTTCGACATACTATACTATGACTTTTTATGAGTTTTTTCGACATACTATACTATGACTTTTTAGACATGCTATCCTATGACTGTATCGACATGCTATACTATGACTTTTTGAGACACTACTATGACTTTTTGTCCTCCATCATGATGATGTCACCACGGGTCCTCCATCATGATGATATCACCACGGGTCCTCCATCATGATGATGTCACCACGGGTCCTCCATCATGATGATGTCACCACGGGTCCTCCATCATGATGATGTCACCATGGGTCTCATCACCAGAGAATGTTTTTCATCCGTGCACATTTTAATAAATATTTGTTCACTCTAAATGAGTCTGTCCTTATTGAATGAATTTTCATGACTTTTTTCGACATGCTATACTATGACTTTTTTATGACTTTTTTCAACATGCTATACTATGACTTTTTTATGACTTTTTCGACATACTATACTATGACTTTTTTATGACTTTTTTCAACATGCTATACTATGACTTTTTTATGACTTTTTCGACATACTATACTATGACTTTTTTATGACTTTTTTCAACATGCTATACTATGACTTTTTCCGACATACTATACTATGACTTTTTTATGACTTTTTCAACATACTATACTATGACTTTTTCGACATACTATACTATGACTTTTTTATGACTTTTTTCGACTTACTATACTATGACTTTTTCGACATACTATACTATGACTTTTTTATGACTTTTTTCGACATACTATACTATGACTTTTATGAGTTTTTTCGACATACTATACTATGACTTTTTATGACTTTTTTCGACATACTATACTATGACTTTTTTATGAGTTTTTTTGACATACTATACTATGACTTTTTTAGATTTTTCGACATACTATACTATGACTTTTTTATGATTTTCGACATATACTATGACTTTTTTATGATTTTCGACATATACTATAACTTTTTTATGATTTTCGACATATTATACTATGACTTTTTATGACTTTTTTCGACATATACTATGACTTTTTAATGATTTTCGACATATTATACTATGACTTTTTTAGATTTTTCGACATATTGTACTATGACTTTTTTAGATTTTTCGACATACTATACTATGACTTTTTTATGATTTTCGACATATTGTACTATGACTTTTTTATGATTTTGCACATACTATACTATGACTTTTTTATGAGTTTTTTCGACATACTATACTATGACTTTTTTATGACTTTTTTCGACATATTGTACTATGACTTTTTTATGATTTTCGACATACTATACTATGACTTTTTTATGACTTTTTTCGACATATTGTACTATGACTTTTTTATGATTTTCGACATACTATACTATGACTTTTTTTATGATTTTTTTCGACATACTATACTATGACTTTTATGACTTTTTTCGACATACTATACTATGACTTTTTTATGACTTTTTTCGACATACTATACTATGACTTTTTTATGACTTTTTTCGACATACTATACTATGACTTTTTATGACTTTTTTCGACATATACTATAACTTTTTAATGATTTTCGACATATTATACTATGACTTTTTTAGATTTTTCGACATACTATACTATGACTTTTTTATGATTTTCGACATATACTATGACTTTTTTATGATTTTCGACATATACCATAACTTTTTATGATTTTCGACATATACTATAACTTTTTTATGATTTTCGACATATTATACTATGACTTTTATGACTTTTTTTCGTTATACATTATAATGATTTATACCATGATCTTTTGAGATTTTCATTATTCATACTATACGACTTTTTATGATTTTCGACATTACCATAAGGCTTTTTTTATGATTTTCGACATATTATACTATGACTTTTTTATGATTTTCGACATGCTATACTATGACTTTTTATGAGTTTTTTATTTTTCGGACATACTATACTATGACTTTTTATGAGTTTTTTTCGACATACTTACTATGACTTTTTATGAGTTTTTTCAACCAACTATACTATGACTTTTTAGACATGCTATCCTATGACTGTATCGACATGCTATACCATGACTTTTTGAGACACTACTATGACTTTTTGTCCTCCATCATGATGATGTCACCACGGGTCCTCCATCATGATGATGTCACCACGGGTCCTCCATCATGATGATGTCACCATGGGTCTCATCACCAGAGAATGTTTTTCATCCGTGCACATTTTAATAAATATTTGTTCACTCTAAATGAGTCTGTCCTTATTGAATGAATTTTCATGACTTTTTCGACATGCTATACTATGACTTTTTCGACATACTATACTATGACTTTTTTATGACTTTTTTCGACATACTATACTATGACTTTTTATGACTTTTTTCGACATACTATACTATGACTTTTATGACTTTTTTCGACATACTATACTATGACTTTTCGACATACTATACTATGACTTTTTCGACATACTATACTATGACTTTTTATGACTTTTTTCGACATACTATACTATGACTTTTATGACTTTTTTCGACATACTATACTATGACTTTTTATGACTTTTTTCGACATATAATATAACTTTTTAATGATTTTCGACATATTATACTATGACTTTTTTAGATTTTTCGACATACTATACTATGACTTTTTTATGATTTTCGACATATACTATAACTTTTTTATGATTTTCGACATATTATACTATGACTTTTTATGACTTTTTTCGACATATACTATAACTTTTTAATGATTTTCGACATATTATACTATGACTTTTTTAGATTTTTCGACATACTATACTATGACTTTTTTTTATGATTTTCGACATATTGTACTATGACTTTTTTATGATTTTCGACATACTATACTATGACTTTTTTTTATTTTTCGACATACTATACTATGACTTTTTATGAGTTTTTTCAACATACTATACTATGACTTTTTTTTATTTTTCGACATACTATACTATGACTTTTTATGAGTTTTTTCGACATATTATACTATGACTTTTTTATGACTTACTTTTAGAGACACTACTATGACTTTTTGTCCTCCATCATGATGATATCACCACGGGTCCTCCATCATGATGATGTCACCACGGGTCCTCCATCATGATGATGTCACCACGGGTCCTCCATCATGATGATGTCACCACGGGTCCTCCATCATGATGATGTCACCATGGGTCTCATCACCAGAGAATGTTTTTCATCCGTGCACATTTTAATAAATATTTGTTCACTCTAAATGAGTCTGTCCTTATTGAATGAATTTTCATGACTTTTTTCGACATACTATACTATGACTTTTTTATGACTTTTTTCGACATACTATACTATGACTTTTTTATGACTTTTTTCGACATGCTATACTATGACTTTTTATGACTTTTTTCGACATACTATACTATGACTTTTTTCGACATACTATACTATGACTTTTTTATGACTTTTTTCGACATACTATACTATGACTTTTTATGACTTTTTTCGACATACTATACTATGACTTTTTTATGACTTTTTTCATCATGCTATACTATGACTTTTTTATGACTTTTTTCAACATGCTATACTATGACTTTTTTATGACTTTTTTCAACATACTATACTATGACTTTTTTATGACTTTTTTCGACATACTATACTATGACTTTTTCGACATACTATACTATGACTTTTTTATGACTTTTTTCGACATACTATACTATGACTTTTTAATGACTTTTTTCGACATACTATACTATGACTTTTTTATGACTTTTTTCGACATGTTACACTATTACTTTTATGACTTTTTTGACATACTATACTATGACTTTTATGACTTTTTTGACATACTATACCATGACTTTTTGAGACACTACTATGACTTTTTGTCCTCCATCATGATGATGTCACCACGGGTCCTCCATCATGATGATGTCACCACGGGTCCTCCATCATGATGATGTCACCATGGGTCTCATCACCAGAGAATGTTTTTCATCCGTGCACATTTTAATAAATATTTGTTCACTCTAAATGAGTCTGTCCTTATTGAATGAATTTTCATGACTTTTTCGACATGCTATACTATGACTTTTTCGACATACTATACTATGACTTTTTTATGACTTTTTTCGACATACTATACTATGACTTTTTATGACTTTTTTCGACATACTATACTATGACTTTTATGACTTTTTTCGACATACTATACTATGACTTTTTATGACTTTTTTCGACATATAATATAACTTTTTAATGATTTTCGACATATTATACTATGACTTTTTTAGATTTTTCGACATACTACATGACTTCCTGCTTTTTATGATTTTCGACATATACTATAACTTTTTTATGATTTTCGACATATTATACTATGACTTTTTATGACTTTTTTTGACATATACTATAACTTTTAATGATTTTCGACATATTATACTATGACTTTTTTAGATTTTTCGACATACTATACTATGACTTTTTTTTATGATTTTCGACATATTGTACTATGACTTTTTTATGATTTTCGACATACTATACTATGACTTTTTTTTATTTTTCGACATACTATACTATGACTTTTTATGAGTTTTTTCAACATACTATACTATGACTTTTTTTTATTTTTCGACATACTATACTATGACTTTTTATGAGTTTTTCGACATATTATACTATGACTTTTTATGCTTATTTACATATAACTTTTGTCCTCCATCATGATGATATCACCCGGGTCCTCCATCATGATGATGTCACCTCGGTCCTCCATCATGATGATGTCACCACGGGTCCTCCATCATGATGATGTCACCACCGGGTCCTCCATCATGATGATGTCACCATGGGTCTCATCACCAGAGAATGTTTTTCATCGCGATTTTATGTTTTTCAACATACTATACTATGACTTTTTTATGACTTTTTCGACATACTATACTATGACTTTTTTATGACTTTTTTCGACATACTATACTATGACTTTTTTATGACTTTTTTTCGACATACTATACTATGACTTTTTTATGACTTTTTTTCAACATACTATACTATGACTTTTTTATGACTTTTTTCAACATGCTATACTATGACTTTTTTATGACTTTTTCGACATACTATACTATGACTTTTTTATGACTTTTTTCAACATGCTATACTATGACTTTTTTCGACATACTATACTATGACTTTTTTATGACTTTTTTCGACATACTATACTATGACTTTTTTATGACTTTTTTAATACTTAACTTATGACTTTTTCGACATACTATACTAGACTTTTTTATGACTTTTTTTCGACATACTATACTATGACTTTTTATGAGTTTTTTCGACATACTATACTATGACTTTTTTATGACTTTTTCGACATACTATACTATGACTTTTTTTGGTTTTTGACATACTATACTATGACTTTTTTATGACTTTTTTCGACATACTATACTATGACTTTTTATGACTTTTTTGACATATACTATAACTTTTTAATGATTTTCGACATATTATACTATGACTTTTTTTATTTTTCGACATACTATACTATGACTTTTTATGATTTTCGACATATACTTGACTTTTTATGATTTTCGACATATACTATAACTTTTTTATGATTTTCGACATATTATACTATGACTTTTTATGATTTTTTTCGACTATATACTGTGTCTTTTAATGATTTTCGACATATTATACTATGACTTTTTTAGATTTTTCGACATATTGTACTTCTATGACTTTTTTAGATTTTTCGACATACTATACTATGACTTTTTTATGATTTTCGACATATTGTACTATGACTTTTTTATGATTTTCGACATACTATACTATGACTTTTTTATGAGTTTTTTCGATACTATACTATGACTTTTTATGACTTTTTTCGCCATATTGTACTATATGACTTTTTTATGATTTTGACATACTATACTATGACTTTTTATGACTTTTTCGACATATTGTACTATGACTTTTTTATGATTTTCGACATACTATACTATGACTTTTTATGATTTTTTCGACATACTATACTATGACTTTTATGACTTTTTCGGCATACTATACTATGACTTTTTATGACTTTTTCGACATACTATACTATGACTTTTTTATGACTTTTTTCGACATACTATACTATGACTTTTTGACTTTTTCGACATATACTATAACTTTTTAATGATTTTCGGCATATTATACTATGACTTTTTAGATTTTTCGACATACTATACTATGACTTTTTTATGATTTTCGACATATACTATGACTTTTTATGATTTTCGACATATACTATAACTTTTTTTATGATTTTCGACATATACTACTACTTTTTATGATTTTCGACATATTATACTATGACTTTTTATGACTTTTTCGACATATGACTGGTTTTTTATGATTTTCGACATATTATACTATGACTTTTTAGATTTTTCGACATACTATACTATGACTTTTTATGATTTTCGACATACTATACTATGGCTTTTTTTATGATTTTCGACAATATACTATGACTTTTTTATGATTTTCGACATGCTATACTATGACTTTTTTATGAGTTTTTTATTTTTCGACATACTATACTATGACTTTTTATGATTTTTTCCGACATACTATACTATGACTTTTTATGAGTTTTTTCGACATACTATACTATGACTTTTTAGACATGCTATCCTATGACTGTATCGACATGCTATACCATGACTTTTTAGAGACACTACTATGACTTTTTGTCCTCCATCATGATGATGTACCACGGGTCCTCCATCATGATGATGATATCCCGGTCCTCCATCATGATGATGTCACCATGGGTCTCATCACCAGAGAATGTTTTTCATCCGTGCGCATTTTAATAAATATTTGTTCACTCTAAATGAGTCTGTCCTTATTGAATGAATTTTCATGACTTTTTCGACATGCTATACTATGACTTTTTCGACATACTATACTATGATTTTTATGACTTTTTCGACATACTATACTATGACTTTTTATGACTTTTTTCCGACATACTATACTATGACTTTTATGACTTTTTTCGACATACTATACTATGACTTTTTATGACTTTTTCGACATATAATATAACTTTTTAATGATTTTCGACATATTATACTATGACTTTTTAGATTTTCGACATACTATACTATGACTTTTTTTTGATTTTCGACATATACTATAACTTTTTTATGATTTTCGACATATTATACTATGACTTTTTATGACTTTTTTCGACATATACTATAACTTTTTAATGATTTTCGACATATGTACTCGCGACTTTTTATGATTTTCGGCATACTATACTATGACTTTTTTTATTTTTCGACATACTATACTATGACTTTTTATGAGTTTTTTCAACATACTTACTATGACTTTTTTTTTATTTTTCGACATACTATACTATGACTTTTTATGAGTTTTTCGACATATTATTATACTATGACTTTTTTATGACTTACTTTTAGAGACACTACTATGACTTTTTGTCCTCCATCATGATGATATCACCGGGTCCTCCATCATGATGATGTCTCACCGGGTCCTCCATCATGATGATGTCACCACGGGTCCTCCATCATGATGATGTCCATCGGTCCTCCATCATGATGATGTCACCATGGGTCTCATCACCAGAGAATGTTTTTCATCCGTGCACATTTTAATAAATATTTGTTCACTCTAAATGAGTGTCCTTATTGAATGAATTTTCATGACTTTTTTTTCGACGTACTATGACTTTTTATGACTTTTTTTACCATACTATACTATGACTTTTTTATGACTTTTTTCGCCATACTATACTGGGCTTTTTATGACTTTTTCAACATACTATGACTTTTTATGACTTTTTTTAACGCTTGACTTTTTTCTGTTTTTTCAACATACTATACTATGACTTTATAGCAATACGTAATACCGCG
>NC_053127.1:4453096-4458096 GCF_010015445.1 Perca fluviatilis
GGTGATGCATGCCTGATGGTGACGTCATGCGCAGTGCATGTGTGTGCGCATGTGCGCATGCGCGCAGTGTGCGTGTGTGTGCATGCGCGTGTGTGTACATGTGTGTGCGTGTGTGTGCATGTGTGCATGTGCGTGTGTATGTGTGCGCGCAGGTGCGTATGCGTATGCATGCGTGCATGCATGCGCGCAGTACGTGCGTGTGTGCCAGTGCATGCGTATGCGTATGCGCAATGCATGTGCGCGCGCGTACGTGTGTGTGTGGTATGCGGTATGTGTGCGCATGTGCGTGCATGTACGTGTGTGCGTGTGCATGTGCGTGCGTGCGTGCGTGTGTGCGTGCGTGCGTGTGTGCATGCGTGACGTGCGCTGCTGCGTGCGCATGTGTACGTGCGTTTGTGCGTGCGTCCGTCCGCCCGTGTGTGTGCGTACGCGCCGCGTGTGTGTGTGCATGCGTACGTACGTGCAGGTGTGTATGTGGTAAGGTGTATACGTGCAGAGAGCAGGTGCGTCCGCATTGCAGGTAGCATGTGCGTAAAGCGCATGTGCAGGTAGAGCATAGTGCAGGTATGTGTGCGTGCACTGTGTGTGCATGTGTGTGCGCGCAGCATGTGTGTGTATATGGTGTGTGTGTGTGGTATAGGTGTGTGGGGTGGGGGCAGGGGTATACGTGGGGGGGAGGGGGGGGGGGGGGGTATAGGGGGTAAGGGGGTGATAGGTGGTGGATAGGGGGGTGGTGTGTATAGAGGTGTGTAAGCGGTGTGTGTGTATATGTGTGTGTGTGTGTGCGTATTTGTAATTCCTTCTACTGTCTTTTTATTTTCACAGTTTTTGTCGCTGTTTTTAAATCATCTTTCCTGCCCTTTTTTTTGTCACTTTTGTCGGCCGATTCTTGCCTTCCTTCCTTCCTCCCTTCTTTCTTCCCGTCTTTTTCCACTTATATCTCTTTTTTTTATTTTGTATTATTGTGTACGAAGAAGGTGAAGAAGTAGGAATAGTTGAAAGTAATTAAAAGGGGGGAGGAAGAGAGAGACAGAGAGAGAGAGAGAGAGAGAGAGAGACAGAGAGAGAGAGAGAGAGAGAGATGCTCTTTGATTCTGTGTGTTTTATCTGTAAAGAAACGAGCTTTAAAAGAAAAGAGAACAATGGAGAGAGGAAGCTGACCTGAGAAGGAAGAGAGGACTCAGATAAGGAGTGTTTGTGTGAACTGGGCGTCCATCTTGTGTCTGTTTCCCCCTGTTGTCACCTGTCTCCAGGTCAACCATTAACCAGCTACTCGCCATAAAACTGCTCTTTATGGAAAGTTTGATGATGGCGGTGAGGTCATAAACGCTGAAAAAAAAGCCTCTTTTTATGGCCGCTGCTGCTAACGTTGACACAGTCTGCGTGCGAAGGAAAAACTGAACCGAAACGCAGACGGAGAAACGTAGAAGTTTAAACTCCAAAAGCGTCTAAAAACAAGCTTTAGCTTTAGCTTTAGCTCATAGTTGGGTTGCTACGCTAAGTTTAACAATGATTTTAAAGGGTAACTTTGCTTTTTTTTTTCAGCCTGGACTCTATTTTCTCTCTCTCTCTCTGTATATATATATATATATATATATACAAAATAGTTTACAGACTTTAATGGAAAAATGCATTTTTTGACAGTGTTAAAAACACACACACACACACAGACACACACACCCCCACACACAAAGACACAGACACACATAGACAGAGACACACACACAAACACAGACACACACAAAGCACACACACACACACACACACACACACACACACACACACACACACACACACACACACACACACACACACACACACAAACATTTTAAAGGGTAACTTTGCTTTTTGTTCCAACCTGGCCTCTATGGTCTCGTGTGTTTGTGTCTGATGGAAACAACAATCTCTTTGACATTGGTCCAGAATTAAGAATCAAAACAAGCTGTAATGTAACGTTAACGGGCAAATATGTAGCCTACCATCTGTCAGCCTCCACTAAAAGTTGTGTTGTTGCCGCTGACAGACTCAGATAATTACTCTAAGTGTCTGACAACATTATGGGATGGATCCCTACAGAGATCGACCTTTTAGTTAAAGAGTAAGATCCTTTTAGTTTAACATGAAACAGCCCCGAAATCACCATCACCAAACTCCACCAGACTCCATGTAAATAATCAGGACTTTTAGAGTGTATAGAGCCAGCATATCTCCACCAGACTCCATGTAAATAATCAGGACTTTTAGCGTGTATAGAGCCAGCATATCTCCACCAGACTCCATGTAAATAATCCGGACTTTTTAGAGCGTGTATAGAGCCAGCATATCTCCACCAGACTCCATGTAAATAATCAGGACTTTATGTGTGTATAGAGCCAGCATATCTCCACCAGACTCCATGTAAATAATCAGGACTTTTAGCGTGTATAGAGCCAGCATATCTCCACCAGACTCCATGTAAATAATCAGGACTTTTTAGCGTGTATAGAGCCAGCATATCTCCACCAGACTCCATGTAAATAATCAGGACTTTACGTGTGTATAGAGCTAAGTATATCTCCACCAGACTCCATGTAAATAATCAGGACTTTTAGCGTATAGAGCCAGCATATCTCCACCAGACTCCATGTAAATAATCAGGACTTTAGCGTGTATAGCGCCAGCATATCTCCACCAGACTCCATGTAATAATCAGGACTTTTAGCGTGTATAGAGCCAGCATATCTCCACCAGACTCCATGTAAATAATCAGGACTTTTATCATCGTAAAACACACTTCATTCAAAATGGACAGAAACGAAATAAAACTACCAAAAGCCGTCTTGGTTCATCTTTCCACTGTTCCAACAATCACCACTCTGGTTTGGTTGAAATAAACCCTTAATTCACCCATTTACATGTGGAGATATGCTGGCTCCATACACGCTAAAAGTCCTGATTATTTACATGGAGTCTGGTGGAATGACTCTATACACGCTAAAAGTCCTGATTATTTACATGGAGTCTGGTGGAAATATGCTGGCTCTATACACGCTAAAAGTCCTGATTATTTACATGGAGTCTGGTGGAGATATGCTGGCTCTATACACGCTAAAAGTCCTGATTATCTGGACCGATTTCAAAGACTGTTGTTCCCACCAGTCACACAGACACAAAACCGACAGACTGCACTTTTAAGTAGTATATTATATTATTTATAGTATATTTGGGGTATGCCGTGATATATTGATGACATCTTGACTGTAACTATTAGTGAAGTTTGTTCGTGTGTCAGTCAGTAGAGCCGTGTGGTGTATTTCCCACCGCTGAGCTCTTCGCCAAACGAATATCTAAACCAATGAATCATGCGACGGCGTCCCCGTGTTTACCCCGCGGCGTTTATGGACACATTCACACACACACACACACACACACACACACACACACACACACACACACACACACACACACACACACACACACACACACACACACACACATACATAAGAGTCAGAGAACCACACCACACCGACGACTTTTAAAATTAACCTAGGCCCTTGCTCCTCCTGCCCCGCGCCCACACACACACACACACACACACACACACACACACAACAAAAAAAAAAACACACACACAGACAGAGACACACACTGACACAGACACACACACCAAATACATACACACACACACACACACACACAGGCATACACACATACACACACACACACAGACAGACACACACACATACACACACACACACACACATAGAGACACACACACACACACAGAGACAGACACACACACACACACACACACACACAGACAAACACACACACACACACGCGCATGTGTGTTTGTGTGTGTGTGTCTCAGTGTGTGTGTCTCAGTGTGTGTGTGTCTGTGTCTCTGTGTGTGTCTCTGTGTGTGTGCATGTGTGTGTGTGTGTCTGTCTGTGTGTGTGTGTGCGCGTGTCCCTGTGTGTGTGTGTGCATGTGTGTGTGTGTTTCTAATATTTTGTCCACTCTATTTACATCAATAAAGGGTGGACAAAATATTAGGAACCCCCCTCTCTGTTCTGTAATGAAGTCCCAGCTGAGTGTGTGATGTAACAGCTGAGTGTTAAAATTCGCGCTGCATCTCTCAAGGCGTCTCGCTCACTCTGCACAGGTGCAGTCTGGGTATACGATGGCGGGAACCGGGAAACCAGGAAGAGACATGGAGACACATGTCGTTAGCATCCTTTCTGGAGAATTAGCATGTTTAGCATGTGGTGACCTTTGACCCAGGAGTGAAGTAAGACGCAGGTTAATGAGCTGTTAAAATGTCACCGTGATTCATGTGAGAGGTCAAATAATGAGATTATTACTCTACAAGGTAAACAGTGACGCAACACACACACACACACACACACACACTGAGATACACTCCACACACACACACACACACACACACACACACTGAGATACACTCACACACACACACACACACACACACACAGACACACACACACAGACACACTCTGAGACACACACACACACACACACACACACACACACACACACACACACACACACACACACACACACACCACACACACACACACAGACACACACACACACACACACACACACACACACACACACACACACACACACACACACACACACTGAGAAAATCACAACTCAATCTTTTTATTTCTGCAATCCAAACGGATTTCTTTCCGCTCTGTGTTTTGTGGCGCTCGTTAACGAGCGTGTGACTTGATTGGGGTCATAACGAGGTCATAACGAGGTCATAACGAGGTCATAACGAGGTCATAAGGAGTACACGAGCATCAGACACAACTTTTACTTTTCACTGGTTAGATATTGACTGAGACACTGAAACACACAGAAGAGATTCAGTTTCACACATAGAGAGATAGATATATAGATAGATAGATAGATAGATAGATAGATAGATAGATAGATAGATAGATAGATAGATAGATAGACAGACAGACAGATAGATAGATAGATAGATA
>NC_053127.1:4460596-4640596 GCF_010015445.1 Perca fluviatilis
CTCCCTTTAGATGCAAGATTAACGTTCCGCTAGGAGGCGCTAGAATAAAAGGACTTATAATATGAAGAGAGGAAAATAATAAAATAAAGCTCTGAAGTTGTTACCTTATTAATACACCTTCCTTATAGTCCGTTACAAGATAGACAGATAGAAAGATAGATAGATAGATAGATAGATAGATAGATAGGTGGATATATATATATATATATATAGTCAGATAGATAGATAGACAGATAGAAAGATAGGTGGATAGATAGATAGATAGATAGATAGGTGGATAGATAGATATATAGATAGATATATAGTCAGATAGATAGATAGATAGACAGATAGAAAGATAGATAGATAGGTGGATAGATAGATAGATATATAGATAGATAGACAGATAGATAGATAGATAGGTGGATAGATAGATAGATATATAGATAGAAAGATAGATAGATAGATAGATAGATAGATAGATAGATAGATAGATAGATAGATAGATAGATAGATAGATAAAAAATGCGATGGAATATGCAGGATATTTATGCAATTTTATGCGATGAAATTGTGGGAACTAACTTGCAAAAACTGCAGTTTGATGAAAAAGAGAAAAAAAAGTGATTACCCCAACACCCTGCTTTTTTGCAAAAAAAAAACTTTATTTCAAAAAATAGTTTAAAGATATTCAGTCATTGCAATACTTAAAAGATGCAAAAATATATACAAATAATATAAAATGAAAGTAAAAATAAAAGTAATAGTCTAAACAGAGGGAAATAAAAGATACAAAAGAGACAGACTTTCAAAAATCATTAATAATATAGACAACAGATAATATCAGATATTAAGATAGCTTTCTGGTTGGATACCAACTTAAGAGACTCAGAGTACAACATGTCAGATTCAACCTCCAACAGCCTGCTTTTCGATGATGTTCAAGTTGCATAATTACGTCACTTCATAACGTTCCCATGGCAACAGGGCAAAATGGCTGCTCTTGTGTGAAGTAAACGGCAAAATTTTTCAACTTTCTGCTAAGATATATTATGGGACTTTTTTGCAACGAAAATGCGCGGATTATGAAATCATGCAAGCGCCGCATATTTTGCGCGGAAATCGGCAATTTATGCGGCGAAAGTGCCGCGCATTTGAAAAAATGCGGCGCACATAAAATTACATAAATATCATATAGCATATTCCATCGCATTTTTTTAAGAAAACGTGCCAAATAATCAAGGATTTCAATCACAAAAAAAAAACACTGGACTGTTATTTACAGAGAAACATGAGGTGCCGGGAAGGATATTTGTTAATGATAATTTATCATAATGTGATAATTTCTTACAGATTACTTGATATTAGCCTATTATAATACATGTTCAAAGCTCAGGTAGGCCTATTTAAAGCTCTAAACATTTAAAAAAAGGTATTAAACTAAACTACAGAGGTAGGACAACGTGAACGGTTCAGAGTAACAATCAGGAAATATAATGTGACAGTATGTTGAACAAGACAAGCTATCCAGACATGTCATCTAGGGTGTAATTTCCACTGGGGACAGGGGGGACATGTGTCTGTGTTTTCTGGTATGAAATGTAGCCTACTGTGAAGTTATAACTTGTATTTTGTAAAACTTTAATAAAGCTGTATTAAAAAAAGATATTATTAAAAAAAAGGGAGGAAAATGACTCTGTAAAGGAGGCGCTAAGCATCACCTTAAAGTTCTCCGTGATAAGATTTAGGCCAAAAACTTGCAGTAAAATGAAGGGATGCTGTATTTTATTCACAAGATAGAGCCTATATGTGTTCCTGGCATCGCTTTGAAACTGAATTTAGACATTTGTACACAGAGAATGTACTCAATGATGAGTCTGAGTCAACACAGAGCTCATGGTCAGATATATCAAGATGTAAAATAAAACTAGCCTACTTATTATTATTATTATTATTATAAATGTTCACCAAAGGTCAGGTATATATGAGGCTCTAAACATTTTGAAGTGTAAAACTAAACTACAAAGGTAGGAAAACACGAATTATATATATATATATATATTACCATTTTTCCTGCCTTTTTTTAACACTCTTTATATATAGGCCTATATATAGGCAGGAAAAACGGTTACATTTTAAAAAACAGCTCCGCCCACCGAAACGCGTCACCAGCTGTAACGGCTATTGACTGGTGTTGACGCATGCGCAGTATGCCCGTGTTGACATCGACATGTCTTCTCTTACGTCCGCAGATAAGATGTAAATACAGCCGGTTGGGGACCGTTGACTTCATTCGTTTTATCGACTGAACTGAAAAATGTCCGGAAGAGGAAAAGGCGGGAAGGGACTCGGTAAAGGAGGCGCCAAGCGTCACCGTAAAGTTCTCCGTGATAACATCCAGGGCATCACCAAGCCCGCCATCCGCCGTCTGGCTCGCCGCGGCGGAGTGAAGCGTATCTCCGGTCTGATCTACGAGGAGACCCGCGGTGTGCTCAAGGTGTTCCTGGAGAACGTCATCCGTGACGCAGTCACGTACACCGAGCACGCCAAGAGGAAGACTGTGACCGCCATGGATGTGGTGTACGCTCTGAAGAGACAGGGCCGCACCCTGTACGGCTTCGGAGGCTAAACAACGACCTGACAACAATAACAACACAACGGCTCTTTTAAGAGCCACGCACTACTTCTAAAGAGACAATTCCTAATATTATGAATTTATTATAAAAGAGATACTTTTCATTATAGCCTACTACTGCTTGCAAATCTTATGTTTAGTGCCATATTACACCAATCTTCACTATGAATATGCTTGTTCTTTAGTTTTCATTTCTCTATAAGTTTGTTTTTAACCCTTGTGTTGTTCTCCTGGGTTGAAATTATACCTTTTTTTCAATTTTTTTCCCCCATGTTTTGCTTACTTATTTCAACGTTTTTGGCACTGAAAAAAGCAGAAATGATTTGGACTGTTTGAAGTCAGAAGAATAAAGGTAATGGATAATAACATATGTAGGCTACTTGCACTTACTACTTATTTGGAGTTTGCACCTTAATTGTAAGTTGCTTTGGACAAAAGCGTCAGCTAAATGACATGTAGGCCAATAGTAGTAATAATAATATGTCAAAGTTTAGTCAGGATAATGCTATGAAATTGAATACAACACCCACAATTCAATGAAAGTAAGAGCCACACACTACTTCTAAAGACACAATTCCTGATCTCCTGAACTACATAGTCATTAGAATATGACATGCTTTTTATTAACTGAATAGGATTGGTTGTTATAACCAAAGCCTACTGCTGGCAAAAGCTCCATTTAGTGCCATACGATACCTATCGCTATAGAAACTGGTGAAGTGTTTGTTTCTTCAGTTTTTGTCTATTTCTCTTAACCCTTGTCTTTTACACACTTTCTTTAAAACTTTGATACTTTTTTTTTCACGTTTTGCTTGTTTATTTCAACGTTTTTGGCACTATTCTTTTCTTCCATTAACGCAAGTATTTTCACCAACTCACTTACACTAGTTTTACACTTATATTTCTGGAATTAATGGTGAAAGCTCCTATGAAATTATACCAATTAAAGTAGAGATCAGATCCTTAATTTCACTTGTGAAGAACGTTGTATGGAAGCATCCATGTTATTTCAGTGCAATACGGTTGAAATTTCTGATATAGAAACTTTGAAAACGGGTCAAATTTGACCCGAAGAAAAAAGGAGAGTAGGCATATATATGCCTACTCTCCTAAATATATATATATATATATATGTGTGTGTGTAATATTTGACTGCCTTACCTCGCTGTCAGGCTGTCCTTTCCTCCAGTTTCCACATAAGTTTCCCTTCTCTCTTTCGGCCGTTCAGTCTCCCTCTGCAACAGTTACATATTTCGGTTTATAAAAGTTTCCTCTTGTCTCCACAGTGAACGGCATTTGGTCATCACGGCCATAATCCCTCGTTTTAATTTTCTTCTATTTGTTTATTCCATAAACCGCTGAAGGTCTGACCCAATATGTGGAAAATATAGTGCCAAAGGCAATTTTACATACAGCTTATAGGCTATATTTTGTAATGTGTGTTTACGTGATTGTGTCAACCCCTTGAACGTTTGTTTTTCAAAATACAAAGGCAGTTTACAGAATGATAAAGGGAACAATAACAATATGGGATATATTTCATTGACTACAGCTTTGTCTTGTGGTAAAAACAGCAACTTGACTGGTCTCTTTTCTGATTGGACGATCACAGTTACGCTCGGTCTGGCCAATCAGGAAGCAGCTAGGTGTATATAAGGCCGCTTTCGACGCCATGTTTGTACTTTTCTCTCGAACTCAACGACAGAAGAAACGCGAAAATGTCTGGAAGAGGGAAAACCGGAGGTAAAGCTAGAGCTAAGGCCAAGACCCGCTCCTCTCGTGCCGGGCTCCAGTTCCCCGTCGGCCGTGTCCACAGGCTGCTCCGCAAAGGGAACTACGCTCAGCGTGTTGGTGCCGGAGCTCCGGTGTATCTGGCGGCCGTGCTGGAGTACCTGACTGCTGAGATCCTGGAGCTGGCTGGAAACGCTGCCCGCGACAACAAGAAGACCCGTATCATCCCCCGCCATCTGCAGCTGGCCGTCCGCAACGACGAGGAGCTCAACAAGCTGCTGGGCGGAGTGACCATCGCTCAGGGCGGCGTGCTGCCCAACATCCAGGCCGTCCTGCTGCCCAAGAAGACCGAGAAGCCCGCTAAGAAGTAAACACCCGGAGCCGGCTTCAACCAAACCAACAACGGCTCTTTTAAGAGCCACACACATCCCACTAAAGAGAAATCCTTATACTTTATGTATATGTCATATTATATTTACGATTTATTCTTTAAATACAATGAATCAACCTTTAGCCTACCTACGAAATCGCTTATGTATCTACACGTAACGCAAATTTACATATGCATGTACAGTTTACATATGTACACACGAGATCCTTTTACATAGTGTTGTGAATTAACTACTTAATACAGTGAGTCCCCACATATATAGGACATGTAGTTACAGCCTGTGAGCACACTGCAATATTAAAACAAGTGTATTTAAGAAGATGTGATTGACTAATTTTCGTCTTATGCACTTGACTATTGCAATTTCACAATATTTGTGTAGCCTAAATATAGGGAATTGAACATTACGAGCCCTACTCCTGCTCAGTGCAGGAATAATACAGGATCAATCACTAGAACTAGCATCATAATGCTCCAGTGCAAAATGCATATGCCCGATCAGTAGCCGTATTGTTTCAGGACTGTTGCTCTGTTAAGGTTTGTATGTGGCTCTTAAAAGAGCCGTTGTGTTGTTTAGAGCAGTAGCCTAAGGTGAGTTTAAGCTCTCTCGCCGCGGATACGACGGGCCAGCTGGATGTCTTTGGGCATGATGGTGACCCTCTTGGCGTGGATGGCGCACAGGTTGGTGTCCTCGAACAGACCGACCAGGTAAGCCTCGCTGGCCTCCTGCAGAGCCATGACGGCGGAGCTCTGGAAGCGCAGGTCGGTCTTGAAGTCCTGAGCGATCTCCCTCACCAGGCGCTGGAAGGGCAGCTTGCGGATCAGCAGCTCGGTGGACTTCTGGTAGCGACGGATCTCTCTCAGAGCCACGGTACCGGGCCTGTAACGGTGAGGTTTCTTCACTCCGCCGGTGGCTGGGGCGCTCTTACGGGCAGCCTTAGTGGCCAGCTGCTTCCTGGGAGCTTTTCCTCCGGTGGATTTACGCGCGGTCTGCTTGGTTCTGGCCATTTTAGCTTCTCAGTCTTCTCTGTGTTCACAGCTCAAGAACGAATAACGCTCGGAGTGAACAGCGGCTTTATAAAGGAACTGCCGGAGCCAGGGCAGCGCTGATTGGTCCAGACCGGGAGACACGTGGGCTGTAGCTGAGTAACTATTGGACAAAATGAATTCAAATTTAGACACTTTAGACAGCAGCTGGCTAGATAACGGCTGCTGTCTCAACAAAGGCACATGTAGAAAATAAACGGTTACAAGTAAAGTTTACATTAGGTGAATTACGTTTATAATAATTGTAAATGAATGTTTAATTTTTATTCTTGTGGTTCATTTTTCCTGCTCTTTGTCTAGATTCAAAGTAAACTTGAGTTACTGTTTGATTGTCATTGTGATGTCAGAACATTATTTGTCTGAGTGGATGTTGAAAACAACTGATGCAATATTTCTTTTATCATAACACATCTGGTTAGTTACACTGCCACCCAGTTCATCCACGTTACAGGAGATATAGAAGGACTTAAAACTTTATTATATTCTCTTTTGTTTGAATAAATTAAGTGGCCACAGCAGTTCAGTTCATCTTCATTTATTTCAACTGTTCTTTCTTGAAACAGTTTGTGGTTTCCATGTAGATCTTCATATCTGCAATATCCCTACTTCTTTGTCCCTCCAAGTTTCAAATAAGTTGGATGCAGATCATTCAGATAATAAGATCTTTCCTATTGGAGTAATCTTAATTTTTCTCTGAGATCTAAAGACCACAGACCACTGCTTCTGGACATCTTTATTTTATCATCTTAAAACAACCTGTTCAAGCTTTTAATTTGTAATTTATAGCCTTGTTTGTTAGAGCTGAAAACAAATAGCTTCAATTTCTCTTTTTGTGATGAATTGATTTAATTATCCTGGTTATTGTATCTAATTTTTTTTTACTCAGAATCAGCTTTATTTGCCAGGTTTGAGGACACAAACGAGGAATTTTGCTTTGGATTATACAATGCTCACAATGTGCTTACTCATACAAAAACGAACAATATATACACACTATAAACAGAAACAGCATAGACAGGTTGAGTAGTGCAGTGAAGAGTGCAAAGTGTTCAGGAGTGAATTATTTTATGATAAATTATTATTTTAATTATGGAGCATAGTGCAAAGGATGCTGGAATAAATAAGTAGTATGTTATTATATAAGTATTATATTACAATATGAACAGCTCTGAAACAGCTACGGGTGAGAATGAGCAAGCTGTCCGTATCTGTGTATTAGGTGTGTAATGCTGTTCTGTTTGTATATTTTGTATATATTTTTTTATTTGTGTTTACAGGACCCTCTAGGAAATGAAATGCTACATGTTAAGGGTCTATCCTTCCAGCTAAAGAGATTTAGAGGTAGATTCATGTACAAAAATGTAAGTTAAGAGGAGACAGTGTTACTCTCTTCTTGTGTGTTAGCGCCATCCTGTGGCGGTCAGAGGACAAAGCACTGAGAGACCATTTCCTTTTCCTCTTACATGTGGCACACTGATGCAGGGTAATACTGGTATTACTACTAGGCTACTACAGCTTCTGAGGCGATATCACTTCACAACTAACAGAACCTAACCTCCACTTAATCGGATTTTTAAACCACCACTAAAAAAAAATAATAATAATCCTTTGATCGACTGCATTTATATCTGATATTTATCTTGTTATGATATTGCAGGGCTGCTATCACAGAATTGGAAATCTTCCTACTGTATGAGTCCTAACCCTAATACTACAAATAATGGGTGCTAATGCTAAACCTAACAGCAAACATGACATTACTATTCACAAGCACATTTCATGTAGGCCTAGATGTAGAGAGAGTGCTTTGAACAGTGGAACCAGACATGATAATGTAGGAAATCAGCTCTTTGGTGAATGTGTGGTGGCTCTTAAAAGAGCCTTTTGGTGCACTGCGTGCAGGTTAAAGAGCCACTTTACTTCTTGGACTTCTTCGCTGCAGCTTTCTTTGCCGGAGCTTTCTTCACAGGGGTCTTCTTCTTTGCGACCTTCTTAGGGACAGCCTTCTTGGGGGTAGATTTCACTGCTGGCTTCTTGGCAGCTTTCTTCACAGGAGACTTCTTGGCTGCTGGCTTCTTGGCTGCTGGTTTCTTAGCGGCGGTTTTCTTGACTGCGGTCTTCTTCACAGCGGTTTTCTTAGCGGCAGTTTTCTTCTGCGGGGACTTGGCAGCGGGCTTCTTCACCTTAACGGGAGTCTTCTTGACCGCTTTGGCGGCTTTAGGCTGAGCCTTGGGGAGCTTGAAGGACCCGGATGCACCGATCCCTTTATTCTGGACCAGCTTTCCGTCGGTCACCAGCTTCTTCACGGCGGTGTTGATGCGTTTGTTGGACTTCTCCAGGTCGATGCCTTTGGTGGCCAACGTCTTTTTGATAGCCGGAAGCGACGTGCCTTTACGGTCCTTGGCCTCAGTCACGGCGTCGAGGATGAGCTTCGGGAGGGAGGGTCCGTCACTCTTTGCCCGGGGAGCCGCCTTCTTCTTGGGAGCCTTGGCCGGGGCTTTCACCGCGGGAACTGCTGGAGCTTCTTCTGCCATGTCTGTGTCTTTCTCTGTCGCGTTAACAGTCTGCTGTGTTCCCACTCGGGCAGGAGGCGGGACTTATAAAGCCCATGAGAACCGTGGAGAGTCAACCCACAGCCGCTCCGCTGCCCTGCTGAAAATGTGGCGATACTTTGTGTTTTCTCTTCCACAATTTGGGGATAAAATGCATAGAAGAGAAACAATTTAAAACACAGTAGTTATGGTAGTGGTGAGCAAACCTTCTCCCCTTCCCACTGAGCTCATGTTTGGCGACGAGGACTCGTTTATTTGATTCCAGGAGGCTTCAAACCTCTCGGATACACGGTCATTTTGGACTCCTCGCAGCGAGTTTTCCTCACATTTTGTCTTAAAAAATGTCTAAAAGTGATATCTATTAAATATCACAGTGGTGTTCCAGTAAGCAGAGACATGTGAGAGTACAATAAAAGAGAAACAACTGCATTCATGTGTTTTATTTAGTTTAAATTGGGGAAGTTGTCAGTGGTGGTTAACACACCGGGTGCTGGGTGTGAATCTAGGCGATTACCTGACACAGGTTTATCCGCTGGCATTTATCCTTAACATGATGGATTTGACATGATGGGCCTCCAAACACAGGTTCATATTCCTCTCTTCTGCTGTACACAACCCTGACTAAGTGATATCACTGTAACCAGCTATAGTTTGCCACGAAATCTTTTTGTAATATGATCTAGTCCATGTTATTCATAATAGGCCTAGCTAGTCAATTTGTACGTTTATGCATATGCAAAGAAATGTGGGATTGCAAAAAAATGTTAAATATGACAAATAACATGAAAGCTGTAGGCTATTTATAAACTTGTTTTGCTTAAACTAAAAGTCTTTATAATGAACTTTCTCAAGATAATGACTTTGTATCTCAAAATAATGACTTACTTTCTCCAAATAATGAGAAGAAGTTGTAAAGATTAAAATGCAATCCATTTACATTCTCTCTATATGAAGGCAGAGTTCAAGGAACTGAATAAACCATAAATAAATAATTATGGAGGCAATGTTGGTTGGCAGAAGGTGGTGATTAGCATGCATTTTAAATAGTTATGCACAAATTATTTTTAAAGCACCCTCATGAATTGAAATGCCTTTGAAAAGTGGCTCTTTAAAATTGCCGTGTTGTTGGTCTGACAGCACGTTTACTTTGAGCTGGTGTACCTGTTCACAGCCGTAGAGTGAAAACACTAAAGTTGCCTAAATGTAAAGTCTACAAGTAATAGAACAAAATAAGGTTAAGACACAAAGCACTGAAGCAATGATAAAGACCATGTAACATTGCAGATTATAATTATAAAAACCCAACTGTACACGGTGTAATAAAGACAGGTACAACATTTATAAAAATAGTATTATTTACAATTAGGAAAGATAAGATACACATTATATAATAGCACAAATGTTAGGCAAAAACAAAGTATAGAATAGAAAACTAATGTAAAAAGCAATAACTGAAAACATTCTTGGAAATTTTGTATCCAAACACACAACTGAATGTAACTTTGCTCTCTAAGAAGAAGTGTGACGGTCTTGGTGCCCTCAGACACAGTGTGCTTGGCCAGCTATAGAGTAAAAACAAAATAGTAGCCTAAATGTTAAGTCTGCCAGAAGTAATAGAACCAAGTATGACACAAAAGCAATGATAAAGACCAATGAATGCCCATTATATTATACATAATAAGAAGTATTGCACATTATGGAGATTAGAATAGGCTTGTGTTTTTTATTGTACATGTACAAACGATTAGTGACAACATTCATGCGTACTTTGTGTTTATATAAACATTATTAAATGAAACTGTGCTCTCTTAGAAGAAGTGTGTTACTCTTAAAAGAGCCGTTGGTTTAGTACAGGGGTGTCAAACTCAATTGCACCAAGGGCCACAGTGGAAAAAGAGAATCACACCAAGGGCCAGACATGGAGAATTTATTGACATTGAAAATACCAATTATAAATCAAGAGTCAACATTGTTAAAACCTTAATCTTATCCAAACTCCTGTTTTTAGCCAATATCTTTCCTCCATCTCATAAAATGATAATGAAATTGAATAAACAGTGTGTAAATTTGGTCTGGGGTACAACCAGGGAAGTAACAAAAAGAGAAATCATGTATAAAAGTAAAGAATATGGGGGGTTAGGGGCAGTAGATATGAGAATTAAATTGTACATAGCCTTTATTAAAAACATGTCAGCAGCCATCTCCAGGAATGCTCTCTGGACCGGTGATCGCTCCAAGTGGAGGAAACGGAGAGGGAGAGCCAGACAAGGTCCAGAGTATTATCTGATCTACGGAGATTTTATGTATGAATATGTAAATCTTAATATTGACTGGAATGGCCTCCCAAGTAAAATGATTTTAAAAAAAATTAATGATTATAAATATGGTGGATACATTAATTATAAAAATTTAACACATAACGAAGGAACTCTTTTCCTGAAATTTTTAAAAAATAAGAACCTCTCGGAGAGCATTCGCGATATGAGATGGCTGATGTCTGTGAATAGACTTGCGGTTAGAGCCGTAGTTTCATGGAGCTGTTATGTAAAAACAAAAAAGTGTCCCATGATTAATTGTGACGAAGACGAGACCCAACAGCATCTTTTGATGGATTGCTATAGGGCAAAAGAAGTCTGGGACAAATTAAAAGTGTATGGTGTTAATTTTGTAATTTCATATAAATCTGTCATGTATTGTATTGTTGTTGAGACTCTATCAGAAAAACAAAAAGAACTTATACAAATAATCATATGTATTGTATGCATCAAGCTATGGAAAACAAGATGCTGTATGGTTATTCAACAAACAGTCATAAATAGTGACGATGTGTGCAAACAAGTGCTAGCTGAACTCAGGAGAAGAAAAACTCTGGACAAAAAACAGCTCCTTCCTTGGGACACTTTTAACCTGTGAATTACAGCACTTTATAAAAAGACTCTATATGCACTTTATAAAACCGCTCTATGCACTTTATAAAAAGACTCTATATGCACTTTATAAAATCGCTCTATGCACTTTATATATATAAAAAAAAAAAACAAAAAAACTCCATGTACTTTATAAATATCTCTATGCACTTTATGAGAGGCTCTATGCACTTTATATTTTAATTTTGTTTGCAGATTTTGTTTTATTAGTTATATTCTTGTAATTTTTGTATGGTATATATTGTCAGGTAGCCTACTGTATGTTTAAATGTATAAATTGTAATTTTGTAAAAACTTAATAAAGCACTTAAAAAAAAGAAAAAAAAGAAAAAGAGAATCACACCAAGGGCCAGACATGGAGAATTTATTGACGTGCTTTTATTTCATCTAAAAAGTCAAATATCTTTGATTCAATTATTGCTTATCGCATATAGTCTTTTCACTTAAAGTTTGGTCCACATAAAGCCCTGAAAAAGTCAGTAAAAAAATTCCAAAGCCATCCTAGAATTTAGAAAATCAAGCAAAACACGTACGCTACCACACATCTGACTCACAACAAGCTCTTTCACAGCCTGAATATGCAAACTCTCTCGTTCTGGGGGAATTTCTGAGTCTCAAAAGTCAGAAAATTTGCCAAATTATGCTTCGAGTGTCGCGTCATTGCAAGTTGAAAAACTGTTTCCCATGTTTTTGGTTTGACGCACAACTAGGTGGGCCAAAATATATTGTGAACCAGGACTGATATGCGGGCCGTGAGTTTGACACATGTGGTTTAGTAGATTACAGCTGTGGGACCATTTGTGTACTTTACTGTGGAATAATATTGTCAAGTCTATGGTGTAATAGAACTGTAAGATACAAAGCAATAACACAGACAGTAATAGTGCACATGATCATTGAGATATTAAGGGACTTTCACTAAATCCAAAAAAACAAACAGGTGACAACATTCATGGATAGCTTAAAAATGACATGATTGACTGAAACTATGCTCTTAGAAGAAGTGTGGCTCTTAATAAAAGAGCTGTAGGTTTTGTGGATTACAGCACTGGGACCGTTTACTTGGAGCTTGTGTACTTTGCTATAGAATAATAGCATGGTAGCTCAATGTCCATGTAGTAATACAACTGTAAGGCACCAAGCAATAACAAAGACAGTAATAGTGCCCATGATTGTGAAGATTTTAAGATACTTCCACAAGTGACAATATTCATGGTTAGTTACTAAATAAACCGCCATGACAGCAGGTTTTCTTTGAGCTGGTGTACCTGTTCACAGCTATAGAGTAAAAGCACTATAGTAGCCTAAAGGTGAAGTCTACAAGTAATAGAACAAAGTGAGGCTAAGACACAAAGCAATGATGAAGACCAAGTAACATTGCCCATTATAAAAACCCAATTTTAAGTAGTACATTTTTGGAGAGTACAAGATCCTTTTCTTTATTGGCAGGTCAACTTCAATGTCAATTCTGCAATATGTGCCTGACAGTTGTAATTATAATTCTCTGACCCAGTGGAAAAAAGGGGAGGTACAAGTATAAAGATAGTAATATATACATTCAAGATAATTATGAAAGTTAGTTAACAATAATATAATTAAAGAAAAATTCTAAGAAGTGCAAATTTAAGATAAAAGACAAGGGCCATAGAAAGCTAATATAAAACAATACTTTGAATCCAAACACATCACGGATTGAAACATTGCTCTTTAAGAAGAAGTGTGTGGCTCTTAAAAGAGCCGTTGGTTTGGTGGATTACAGCAGCGGGATGTTTACTTGGAGCTGGTGTACTTGGTGACGGCCTTGGTGCCCTCGGACACGGCGTGCTTGGCCAGCTCCCCGGGCAGCAGCAGCCTCACGGCGGTCTGGATCTCGCGAGAAGTGATGGTGGAGCGCTTGTTGTAATGAGCCAGGCGGGAGGCCTCACCGGCGATGCGCTCAAAGATGTCGCTAACAAACGAGTTCATGATGCCCATGGCCTTGGAGGAGATGCCGGTGTCGGGGTGGACCTGCTTCAGCACCTTGTACACGTAGATGGCGTAGCTCTCCTTCCTGCTCTTTCTCCTCTTCTTGCCGCCCTTGGCGGCGGTCTTAGTCACGGCTTTCTTGGAGCCCTTCTTGGGCGCTTTGACGGTGGCTTCTGCTGGCATGTTTGTTTCGGGTTTGGAGTCCTGAAACAGATAACAAAGTCACATCCCGGACGCCTCTTTTATGTGCACTTTATGCAAATGAGACTGTGCTGTTGCTCGCACAGGATTGGCTGAGCTTTGTGAGTGAGACTGAGCATGCGCCAACACAAAGTAACCGTCCCAGAACTAGGCCTGGCAAACTCGATTCCTTTTTAGGATTCAGGTTATTCTGAGTCACTCACTAAACTGATCCGGGTTGTGCGAGTCACTTGAATCACTTGAGTCAGTATTGTATGCTACATCCAAGGCATGCTTTTGATTTGGATAAAATGCCATATTTTCATTTAGAATCTTTTAATTTTATTTGAAAAAAATATCCATAAATATAAATGGTCTGAAAGAAAACCGATTATTCATTTAAAAATGACATGGAATTATATTTTTTAACTTTAATAGGACTGACAAACAAGAAAGCCATCTGGACTCTGAACATTTACAATGACTTAAAATCTCTTTAATGTAAATTCCATGCGCCCCTTTTTCATGTATGCACTGTATGCATTTGTTTTAAATGTGTATGTGCATCTGTATTTCAATAATAAAGTTTTGTGAAGTAAAAAAAAAAAAAAACGAGTTGTCGGCGAGGCAAGCTTATAATGTTTCGGACTGTCTGCTCGACCTAATTGCATTTTAATATACTACATTTATACACCAAACCTACAGTAGGGCTAGCTAGGCTACGTGCAGAACATTGTATGTTATTTCAGAAGTGAAAGAATGGCTTTTGTTGTTGATTTGCTTTACCCTGAGCTCGAGGAGAAGCTGCACCCGCTCACTGCTCGCTCGTCTGAATCAGATCCACTCATGACAACGTGCGCGGCTGATTCGGTTGATTCGCGGGATTTACTGACTCCCCCGAGAACTCCCGAGTCATCAACAACTCATGAATCACCAACAACTCACGAGTCATCGAGGGCTCGTGAGTTCTCGAGTGAATCCCACGGTCTGCGAGCTTCCGGCTCTGAGTCTGCGGTCGGGACTGTCTCTCTGCTCACTCGAGGCTTGAGTTGACTTGTGGAGTTGCTGTTAACTACGAAATTGTAAATTATAAAGCTTTTGCAGCTAAAATGGCTAGGAATAGTAGAAGCTAATGTTGCAAGAGGTTTGTGTGGTCCGCTGTTATCATGTTAGATTGAATTGTAGTAGGACTCAACTGAACGGGTTAATGATGCTAGAGACTCGTGATTCGGTGAGTCAATTTAAAGACTTCGGGTTAAAGATCCGAGTGAATCACAACTCGAACAGGTCTACCCAGAACTAGGCCTGGCAAACTCGATTCCTTTTAGGATTCAGGTTATTCTGAGTCATTCACCAAACTGATCCGGGTTGTGCGATTCACTTGAATCACTTGAGTCAGTATTGTATGGTACATCAAAGGCGACTTTTGATTTGGATAAAATGCCATGTTTTCATTTAGAATCTTTTAATTTTATTTGAAAAAATATCCATAAATATAAATGGTCTGAAAGAAAACCGATTATTCTTTTAAAAATTACATGTAATTATATTTTGTAACTTTAATAGGACTGACAAATAAGAAAGCCATCTGGACTCTGAACATTTACAATGACTTACAACCTCTTTAATGTAAATTCCATGCACCCCATTTTCATGTATGCACTGTATGCATTTAATGTTTTCAATGTGTATGTGCATCTGTACTTGAATAATAAAGAGTTTTTTGAAGTAAAAAAAAAACAAGTTGTCGGAGCGGCTTATAATGTTTCGGACTGTCTGCTACCGAATTGCAATTTTAACATACATTTATACACCAAACCTACAGTAGGCCTAGCTAGGCTACGTGCAGAACATTGTATGTTATTTCAGAAGTGAAAGAATGGCTTTGTTGTTGATTTGCTTTACCCTGAGCTCGAGGAGAAGCTGCACCCGGCCCCACTCGCTCGTCTGAATCAGATCCACTCATGACAACGTAGCCGGCTGATTCGGTTGATTCGCGGGATTTACTGACTCCGACGAACTCACGAGTCATCGACAACTCATGAATCACCAACAACTCCACGAATTCATCGAGGGCTCGTGAATTTCTCGAGTGAATCCCACGGTCTCGCGCGCTTCCGGCCTGAGTCTGCGGGTCGGGACTGTCTCTCTGCTCACTCAGGCGCTTGAGTTGACTTGTGGAGTTGCTGTTAACTACGAAATTGTAAATTATAAAGCTTTTTGCAGCTAAAATGGCTAGGAATAGTAGAAGCTAATGTTGCAAGAGGTTTGTGTGTGCCGCTGTTATCATGTTAGATTGAATTGTAGTAGGACTCAACTGAACCGGGTTAATGATGCTAGAGACTCGTGATTCGTGAGTCAATTTAAAGACTCGGGTTAAAGATCCGAGTGAATCACAACTCGAACAGGTCTACCCAGAACTAGGCCTGGCAAACTCGATTCCTTTTTAGGATTCAGGTTATTCTGAGTCATTCACCAAACTGATCCGGTGGTGCGATTCACTTGAATCACTTGAGTCAGTATTGTATGGTACATCAAAGGCGAGCTTTTGATTTGGATAAAATGCCATGTTTTCATTTAGAATCTTTTAATTTTATTTGAAAAAAATATCCATAAATATAAATGGTCTGAAAGAAAACCGATTATTCTTTTAAAAATTACATGTAATTATATTTTGTAACTTTAATAGGACTGACAAATAAGAAAGCCATCTGGACTCTGAACATTTACAATGACTTACAACCTCTTTAATGTAAATTCCATGCACCCCATTTTCATGTATGCACTGTATGCATTTAATGTTTTCAATGTGTATGTGCATCTGTACTTGAATAATAAAGTTTTGTGAAGTAAAAAAAAAAAAACAAGTTGTCGGCGAGGCGAGCTTATAATGTTTCGGACTGTCTGCTCGACCCAATTGCATTTTAACATACATTTATACACCAAACCTACAGTAGGCCTAGCTAGGCTACGTGCAGAACATTGTATGTTATTTCAGAAGTGAAAGAATGGCTTTTGTTGTTGATTTGCTTTACCCTGAGCTCGAGGAGAAGCTGCACCCGCTCACTGCTCGCTCGTCTGAATCAGATCCACTCATGACAACGTAGCCGGCTGATTCGGTTGATTCGCGGGATTTACTGACTCCCGCGAGAACTCACGAGTCATCGACAACTCATGAATCACCAACAACTCACGAATAGGGCTCGAGGGCTCGTGAGTTTCGGGTATTCCACCGGTCTGCGAGCTTCCGGCTCTGAGTCTGCGTGGTCGGGACTGTCTCTCTGCTCACTCAGGCGCTTGAGTTGACTTGTGGAGTTGCTGTTAACTACGAAATTGTAAATTATAAAGCTTTTTGCAGCTAAAATGGCTAGGAATAGTAGAAGCTAATGTTGCAAGAGGTTTGTGTGTGCCGCTGTTATCATGTTAGATTGAATTGTAGTAGGACTCAACTGAACCGGGTTAATGATGCTAGAGACTCGTGATTCGTGAGTCAATTTAAAGACTCGGGTTAAAGATCCGAGTGAATCACAACTCGAACAGGTCTACCCAGAACTAGGCCTGGCAAACTCGATTCCTTTTTAGGATTCAGGTTATTCTGAGTCATTCACCAAACTGATCCGGGTTGTGCGATTCACTTGAATCACTTGAGTCAGTATTGTATGGTACATCAAAGGCGAGCTTTTGATTTGGATAAAATGCCATGTTTTCATTTAGAATCTTTTAATTTTATTTGAAAAAAATATCCATAAATATAAATGGTCTGAAAGAAAACCGATTATTCTTTTAAAAATTACATGTAATTATATTTTGTAACTTTAATAGGACTGACAAATAAGAAAGCCATCTGGACTCTGAACATTTACAATGACTTACAACCTCTTTAATGTAAATTCCATGCACCCCATTTTCATGTATGCACTGTATGCATTTAATGTTTTCAATGTGTATGTGCATCTGTACTTGAATAATAAAGTTTTGTGAAGTAAAAAAAAAAAACAAGTTGTCGGCGAGGCGAGCTTATAATGTTTCGGACTGTCTGCTCGACCTAATTGCATTTAGCATACTACATTTATACACCAAACCTACAGTAGGGCTAGCTAGGCTACGTGCAGAACATTGTATGTTATTTCAGAAGTGAAAGAATGGCTTTTGTTGTTGATTTGCATTACCCTGAGCTCGAGGAGAAGCTGCACTCGCTCGCTGCTCGCTCGTCTGAATCAGATCCACTCATGACAGCTGATTCAGTTGATTCGCGGGATTTACTGACTCCCGCGGGAACTCACGAGTCATCGACAACTCATGAATCACCAACAACTCACGAGTCATCGAGGGCTCGTGAGTTCTCGAGTGAATCCCACGGTCTGCGAGCTTCCGGCTCTGAGTCTGCGGGTCGGGACTGTCTCTCTGCTCACTCAGGCGCTTGAGTTGACTTGTGGAGTTGCTGTTAACTACGAAATTGTAAATTATAAAGCTTTTTGCAGCTAAAATGGCTAGGAATAGTAGGAGCTAATGTTGCAAGAGGTTTGTGTGTGCCGCTATTATGTTAGATTGAATTGTAGTAGGACTCAACTGAACCGGGTTAATGCGGCTAGAGACTCGTGAGTCAACTTAAAGACTCGGGTTAAAGATCCGAGTGAATCACGACTCGAACAGGTCTACCCAGAACCGTTAGCAGACATTAACGGCTCTGAACCGTCCTAAAGCTGATGTTATTTTAGATAGACTTGTAACTTGATAAAATAAATGTTTAGTGTGATTCTAATGGCCAAACAATGTATCCATGGAAGTAGATTCACTGTTTCCAAACCACCATTTGTAGAGTTTATCCCAACAAGGCTTTAATATTTAGGAAAACATGCACATTTTGGTTCCTGAATAGACCTCCATTTTATTTCATTTTATTTTTTTTATTATTTGAAGTTTGTCAAATGTTCTATATTTACTCTTTGTACTTAAATGTATAAGCCTGTTTTGGTTGGTACACAAAGTTATGTGGATGTGCATTTTCTCAATTACATTTTTCGTAATGGACAAAAATCAAAAACTTGTAACCGAAGAATATTTCAGTCACGTAGTGAAAGGGTGTAATAAGTTGTATGTACTTGTATTTCCATGTTGTGTTAAATTCAATTATTCAAATGCTGTACTTTTACTGGTTACTTTGCAGATAAACTCCCCATTACAATACAACAGGGACGCCTTCTTATTGTGCGGTGATAAGTCTTCTATAAAAGACAAGACTTCTGATGTAGAACCCAACAATGGCTGTTTTAAGAGCCACACATCCAACTAAAGAGAAATCCTTATTACCATTTGTCCATTGTGAATGTAATTCAGTGTTTTGTGTGTGCGGTAAGTGAGTCTTTCAAGCAACTTGTAGATCACATTTGACAAACTTATATATCTTAAAAATATACTTAACAAGTTACTGTATAAATCTTCTCCCCCAAGTCAAAAGCCACACACCCAGAGCCCATTATTTAACATTGCATTTTTATTTAACATTTCTTTTAACATGAAGCTGAATTTGGCCAACAGCTGAGGTCACACCTTCTGATAATTAAATGGCCACGCTGTTTTCTAGCTTTTTTGGATCCATGTATGTGTATGGGACCTCCAGCCTCTTGTTTCTGGCTTTGATGTCCGCACTCAACACTTCAAGCTCTCCTTGAAAAGCCTTGATCAGCTTGCAGGGAATCTTCTCACTGAAATGGTCCTCTGGATATTGGCCAAGAGGGACCTAAGGACAAATTATATATTTAAAAAACAGTTTAGAAATGTTTGAACGTAAACTATTGGCAATATAATGTACACATGTTGTAGTGAGCATGATTTCTTTGTGTGGCTCAAACAGGGTGTCTTGCCCTAATGACATATTGACCTACTTTTTACAACCTGAACATAAAGGGGATTTATGTAATATTTTATGAAATCTCAGGCACTTACGAAGTCAGACGACTGACTGCTGAGTAGCCACACGGTGGCCATTCCCTGAACTGTTGTGTTGACGCTAGGGAATGTCTGCAGCATCGTGGCCTTGCTTGTTTTCCCCTTTGTGGTTGGTGGAGGAAGTTGCAGAGAGATGGGAGTGTTGGGCATCCAGCCACCATAGTCATACTGCAATGAATTAATGGACAGATTACTGCTGAATACTCTTTGAAGTCACGCCATGTCAATAGGTCAGTCGGTTCACCACTTGCTGGTCCACACTGATTCATGGTTCCCGGAGGATAGATCCTAATGAATTTGGCGATCCCCTGACCTTTTACTCAGCACCACCATGAGGTTAACATTTGTAGTTTTCAACTTTATTTGCTAGATTGTCATTAAATCTAGTTCAGACATTCATATTGGAATCAGTTTGGTGATCCTCTGAATTCTGATCCAGCTCCATCATCCCATCAACATTATCTTTATGACCAAATACCTCCAAAACTGACATTTCCATCCATCTCAGCTGTTCTTTGCATTTTGTGCCAATTACTAAATGTCTTCATGTTACCATTGTGAACTATGATTGTGATCTTGGTAAACAAATACTAAAAGTCAGCATGTTAGCGTTTTTCATTGTGAGTATTTTAGCATGTGTTGCATTTAGTGTAAAACATCACTGTGACTAAGTGCAGCCTCACAGACCCGTTAGTATGGCTGTAGACTCTTGTTAATGCCTTCCATCTTTCAGTTCAGAATAAACTGAAACGCCTCATGAACCCATTCCACAAAAATCTAACATTATAATTCATCAGGGTAAATGAAAAGGCTTCACCTGTCCATTATTCACAGCTGAGTGCTGTCCTGAGCAAGTGAAGATCACCATGGTGACAAACTTGACCAACTCAGCCACGGTGGTAAAGCTCTGTGGAATTCCTGAGAATCCGAAGGAATAAACTGACTCAAAGACATCACGATGAATAGTTGAGTTATGTTTGCATTATGATAATTTAAATGTGCACATAAATCATTTATCCCCATAATGAGCTTTTACTTGAAGCGCAACTCTTGCCAAAATGCAAACTATGGTCTTTGTGATTGTACCCGAGTCAAACTTTTGTTTGAAAGCATATTTAGGATGGAAACACCACTTTTAAGATTCACCGTATTTGTTATTTGATCAAGTGGCCTTTTGAAGGGAGTGCTAGGGGCACCTTTATGCTAGCCTCAAAATAGGCATTTTTATAACACTGAGAAGGCTCCACACAACAGGAGACTTTGCTCAAAGTATCACCAGGGGCTCTACACCTTAACTACACCAGTGCACGAGGGATATACTGAATCTGTGGCTACTTGTTTCGATATGGACTCGTTTTGACTGCTGAGGTGGTAGCGGCTAGAAACATCCAGAGCTATGGGAGTTGTTCAAAATCTTTTAGTAAACTCCGTTTACACAAACAATGTTGTCAATGCTGTCGTTAAGGTGTAGAGCTCCTGGTGATACTTCAAGCAAAGTTCCATGTTGTGTCGAGCCTTCTTAGTGTTTCAAAAATAGCCATTTTGAGGCTAGCATAAAAGTGCCCCTAGCACTCACATTCAAAAAGGCCATTTCACCGAAAAACGATAAATCTTAAGTGGTGTTTCCATCCAAAATATGCTGTTAAACTAAAGTTTGACTCTGGTACAGTCACAAAAAGACCCTAGGTTGCATTTTGGTGAGAGTCATGCTTTAAAGCTCACCTGTGCCTGTTTGGGAAAGAAATCCATGTTCAAAAATGTCTGAAATCCACTTCTGCAGTTCAGAGTCTTTCTGGACCTCAGCGTCGTTCTTGTAGTAGAAGCTGAGCACTCCCTGCACAAACCTTTGAGGAATGTAGGTAAATAGATGAAAATATAAAACACATTCCTAGTTGAGATAGATATTTTGATTAGTAGTTAATACCTTTAGATTATAGACAGGAAACCCTACAAATGTTTGCTGACTCAAAATTATTCATGAGAAATTGAATTGAGTTGAGTTACATAAGAGAACAAAAAGCTAGCTACTGAAGAGGGCATGATTTGGGCTCCTTTCTTCCAATATGGGGAGACCTGTACTACCTTTGAATGATATCCCAAAGCTTGAGTCCATCATCCCTGTAGTAGAAGTTCGGCAGAGCCTCCACACCCGCAGCTCAGCGATGTCCTCTGGGATGCAGAGGGAGCTGTAAGTCACTGAGGACAGTGATCTCTCCAGGATTGTCATCACACCCTCTCCACCAGGAGCTGCAAACTAGATATCAGTCCGATAAGGAATGTAGTTAGAGACAAATACTGTAAATGACATCCAAAAAAAAAAAAAAAAAACGGGCATTTCCGTACCCGTGTAAAAACTCCAGTCTTAGATATTAGAAGACTTCGAGCCAAGTAGTTGATCTGCAGAGTGTAGCGAGTGTGGGGTATAAGGAGCTGAGGGAAAGAGGGAACTCAGTTAGTAACACTATGTTAACAAACTCAGAAATCTTGATGCTTCCTTTCCATTTAGCAGTGAGAAATGCTTGCAAACAAACATGATTTATCAACTTTGGAAGATAAAAAAAATGAAGTTGATAAAACTACAACTCCAGTAAGTTGAGTATTCAGCCTTCAGTTACCTTGTACAGTGGATGCACCATTGGCACATTACGCAGCAGTGCCACTGCAAACACTTCAGCCAGCAGATGAGTGCGCAGCAGGTGAACATTGAGTTCATGCACACTGAAATCTGCACTTCTCACAAAAATCTTGGCTATCAACCAATCGTACTCGAATCGGTAGGAAAGAAGATGGGGTTGTCATCTGCTGGAGTCTGCTTCAGCTGCAGGAGAAGGAAGGGGGATGTGGTTTATTCAATCCATTGGATCCATTTACAGTACTGGTTAATAATGTTAAAGAAAGTTCTGTAATAGTTCAATGTTGTTGCCCATTTACTATAAGTTTCATCTGCTATTCAGTTAGTTGATTCCTTAAGGACATTTTCATTGAATCCCAGGTCAGAGCACAGGATCAGTTGATCCTCAGTCAATTATTTAATGGCTAACTTCTTTGACAAAAGGAAAGAAGGAAGTAGGCCGTCTGGCAACTGCAATGACAATACTTTAAATATAGCTTTTTCTCTAAACCACATTCATATGCAGTATGTTTGCACTCCATTCGTGTAATATTACTAGAGGCAGTTCTGTCTAGAGTGTATGTATGCATGTCTATCTATCTATCCATCTATCGACAGTATGAGACATGTACAGTATAGTAGTGCATGGCTGTCAGTCCTGGAAGGAGGATTACTCCCCTAACGTAATGCTTCACTATAAGCTACATTTGAGTGCTAATCTCACCTGAATAGCAATTGGCATCAGTTTATCATCAGGTGTTATGCGGAGTAGGACAAGAGGAGCCATCAAGTACTGCTTCTTCCCATTGACGGTGTTTGCTTTCACTCCATCCAACAGCTTGTAATCACACAGGAATAGGTTGCCGTTCTGTTTGAAAGTTTAGTGAGGATGAGAAACTATTTGACTCACATGCATACAGTGTGGATATTACATACACTAAGCAAACATTCAACATACAATTCCTCATTGAACATGTCGGGGCAGAACACGTTTCAAATACTAAGGTCACTAAAGATCAGGATATTCACCTCCATTTCGTTTCTCAAGCTACCCTGACCATGACGGAAGACCATGTCGTCAGTGACAGGAAAGTTATCGGGCAGAGCTGAACAACGTCTGATCAACATGGGGTTGAGACCATTTAGATACTGGTAGCCAAAAAAAGCATCCTCCTTCCAATGTCCCTGGACATAGTCTGGAAAATGAACAGAGTTAAAACTTGACTGAATTCAAAATGTTGGTTAGAAAATCTTACTCTGCCACTAGCCAGTCCCTCCAGAAAAACGTGATTATGCGATCACATAATTCAGTGCATAATTGACCTCTCTCACAGCAGACATGTTGACTCTTCAGAGTAGGAGAAGCACAGCTGACATTGATAACCTTAACGATGGCTCAGTTCCATCAAGTGTCCCAGTGAGATATTTCAGTGAGTCAGCATGCACAGTACCAGGGTCTCTCCTAAGTGGAATGATCCTTTTCAAACCGCAATTTCTGCAAGTTCCCGCAATTTCACATAAAATTGCATAAATAGATAGCAAATTCCGTTGCATTTTTTAAGAAAACGAGCCACATAATAAAGGATTTTTGCCCGCAACAATCTCAACAAAACTCTGCATTTTTCTGGAAGGACTGATTATTATCAGCTTAGGTGTACCCTGCATCTGAAACTGAAACCATATGTTACGCATGGACAAAGCATAAAATTAGGAAACCCTTGCATGTTTAGACACATTTACTTCTGTCACTTTGAGACAATTACAGAAGCCAATAAACTATTTAGTATTCCGTAGTTTTTTTTCGGTGGGGAATGCAGTCAAATATCAGAGAAAATACAGTTAGGCGTAGCACAAAATTCTGGGCCCTGTAGAAAGGCATTTTCTATGGGCCCCTCCCCGCATCCATCTTTTTGGGCCCTCCTCACATGAGGACCCTGGGTAGTCATTCCCCATTTCTCCAGCAGGCCGACACCCCTGTGTACTACTATGAATACAGTATCAAGTATTTCATGAAACGTCCATGATAGTACCTGATATGTCAGTCCGTTTGCAGCAGAACACCCGATTGATATCATCAATGTTTGTCCAGTTCTCCTTGCAATCAGCCAGACCCTTAAGTTGCAGTTCAGCCAACCTAGAAAATAAAAGTAGAGCAACTTCATTATACTGCATTAAATCCCATTCGTAGTCAGGTACACAGTAACAGATTTTGAAGAACTCACGCAGTGGCTGCAGTGTAGCGAAACTCTGTGTCCTTAGTAAAGGAGAAGCGGACCTCACAAGGCAAAGAAAGAGGGTCCGTTGTCTTCATGCAGTGGGGTATTCCCTCTGCATACACATCCCAGCTGGAATAAATAAAGAAGAGCAGAGAGGTGAGGAACTTTGGACTACATACCAGTGGAACTGCCATTTATCTAATGTGCTGTCCTTGACATGTATTAATTTATGAAATATTGCAATTTCGCAGCATATGTTCTAGTAAAATGCATTTAAATTAACACTGGCAGGTGTAACATCATATTGTGGTTCATTTATCATTGTGTGCCATGAATTTATATTAACCAAAGGTGGAGGAGGTTTGGAGGCATGTTAGTTTTGGAGTGCGTGAAATAAAAATGTGTTGTTCTGAGCTCTCACCAATAGTCCTTCTTCCTTTGATCCAGTGCCTTCTGCCGACTGGACCTGCCAAGATCATTGTTGTCTTCGAAGACTCTCAGAGCTTGGAGAAAGAACCACAACAGATTGAATTTGTTTATACTGTATAACATGTTGAAATTAATTTACTCCAGCCTCCTCATAGACCGGCTTGTAGAACGTGTCTTCATTTTATGTCTTCTGTGGTCAGTGAACAGCGTACAGAACGCCAAGCTAATTCCCACAAACCTGTTGCCTCTCGGAAGAGGTGCACCTTGCTGTCAGTGATCCAGCGGTAGATGGGAAAGTTGTAGGTAGCTCCCTCAGGAGATTTCACTACTACCTTGGCGGGGAACCAAGCGTCTTCAGGGAACAGTGGGAGACACTGTTTGTCCAGCTCTATCAGGACCAGCTTTCCAATGGAGACAGGGCAGCATATCAACTGGAGTAATAAAATAAAACATTAATTTTTTACAACATACATTACAAAGCAAATTGCAAGAATCATGCAACTTGAAATATGCTGAACTGCTTCAAGTGCTACTGTGACAACTTCAGCCATGCTTTAGTTGGTTAGAATGTGACTTTAGGCAGCTTTTTAATTGTGTTCCCAATATAAAATGTTTAGGTTAACTACCCAGTTTGAGTTTTAGTAAGTTTAAGTTTTGTGTATTTCTCATTTGGTTTTATTGGTAGATATGTTGCATGTTTTAACAGTTATTTGCATGAGGCTGTGGATTTGCTGTGTGTTTTTTCTAATTGTTAGATTGGGATGATGAGAAGCAGCTGTGATTGCCTGGTCATTCCCTTCACCTGGCCTACATTTAACTGAATTAAATGTAAAAGGGTGGAGAAAATCTAACTTGCGCAATTGATGACAGTATTTGATGTGAATAAAACACCATATAGGCAACCTTGAGGAATCATGTAATACATTTAAACGGAGAGAGGGATATTTCATACTCACTGTTCCATGGGTGAAGGATATAGTTCCTTTGATCCATGTGCGTTTGCTCTCCCCATCTGTTCCCACCAGCTTAACGAAGACATCGTTAAAAGTGGTGGCACAGGCGAGATTGCCGGTGGATACGGTCACTTCATAATTCACCATTCTCACTCCGGAAAGCAGCAGATTCCTGGTGGGGAGAGATCACTAATGACCACTGGTACGTGTGTGTGTTTCCTCTGCTCTCTTGTGTCCTGATCCAGGTACCACCCCTTTCATCTGACAGGTCAGGCACACCTGCAGCGCTTCAGCAATCAGGGCTACTGACACAAAGCTGCAAGGAGGAGCAGACTGGGGGGGGCAGAGGCCTGTACTACGAATCAAGATCAACATGCCCTGGCTTCACCTAACCTAACAGCCGCGGTCCTGCATAAGCTGTATCACAACGCTGGTTATCAACTAGTTCAGTCAACCATCAGGGTTTCCCAATCCAGCGGCGCGCACGTTCACATAAAAGCAATATAAACAGCAATATGCACCTGTTGTATTTTAATCCAGGCTGATAATAACAACAGGGTAAAACCACTGCTGGGTGATCAGAAAAGGCTCCAGAGGCCTGTACTACGAAGCAAGATCAACATGGCCTGGATTTCTTTCAGTAATCCGGCTTCACCTAACCTTACAACCGCAGTCCCGCATAACCTGTACTACGACGCTGGTTATCAACTAGTTCAGTCAACTCAGGGTTTCCCAATCCAGCGGCGCGCGCGTTCACATAAAAGAGGCGAGGTTTGCGCACCACGACCAATCGCAAACATCTACCAGAGCAGCATATTTTAAACAAGAAGAGCAAACTATAATTCTGCATAAATATGAAAAACACAGACACGGTTTTACAGGCATAACGCAATACAGTCGCTGCTTCCTAAAACAGGAAGGAAAGCTGGCAAAAAAAAATTAAAAATAGCCGACGCTGTAGATGTTTAAATGACAACGCTTATTAATATCACTTCCTCATCAGTCAGGACCAAGATCTGACCATAATTACACTTGTGCTTTCCATAAACTGTCGTTGCTTTAGCCTATTATTGCAGTTGCAACCCTGGCAGTGGGAAGCGACCGTGAGAACAAATAAAACATATAAAAACATAATTCAAACCGATGTGCACATTGGCGACACACGGCTCAAGAAGCCGATATTTAATTCCCTCCCATTAAAATATATATATATATATATATATATATATTTCATACAAATACCAATCAGGGAATGTTAACGGGTTGTCGATCTCTAAATGTTTTAACTTTTATGAGCGCACCCTCTCTCTCTCTCTCTCTCTCTCTCTCTCTCTCTCTCTCTCTCTCTCTCTCTGCACGAGCTCCGCCCTGGTCTTCTAAGAATGGTGAAGCCGTTATCAATCGTTATTGATTGGTCAGTAGGCGGTGCTTTAACACCGGTTGATCTCTGATCTCCAACTTAACCTGCTCCCGACCAGGTTAGGTGTTCAGCATGAGTTACCACAGCGATTGAACCCGATAACAACTAATCCACCTTCGTAGTACAGAAAATCCTGGGTTGAACCTGAAGTTAGCTCGTTAACGCCAAATCCTGCTTCGTAGTACAGGCCTCAGGATTAAATAAATCCTGACTGTTAGCCTGGTCAGGAGCAGGCTAGCTGTACTGAATAAATCTCCATGGTGATTTATGTGCCTCCGCTTTCGTGAAACCGAATCAAGGCTTAATTCATCCAGGATAACTGGGAAATCCCGGCTTAATCCCTTATCTTGGTTTTGTGAAACCAAGGCCACAATAACAGAAGATTCTCTGCTGATTTCTTATGCGAGCATCCAAACAGCACATCGACAGATGTTTGTTTGTGTTATCTGCAGGACAACGAACGGGAAAAGACACGGAAAATGTGTTGTTTTTTATACATAGGCCTATTTATGAATACTTTTAAACATATTATGTCTGTGCATCTTTCTTGGCAGAGGCATTTGTCCACAATAAACAGTTTATTATCATTGAAATATGTTCAGTGAAACAAAGTCGCCTCCATCAAACGTCAGTTGTCAACAACGCGTCACCAACTGGGGAACTCGGTTATCAAAATCCAGCCCCAGTTTCCCACCTCCGATTCCCACAGGAAGTTACGTGAATGGTGACGTTTTCACTCGGAAAAACGTTTTTCGATGACCATGAACGCACGGAGTGTCAACTGTGGTGATGAGATGCTTATATGACGTATGAACAATTCCTACAGGATGATGATGCAAATAATGACTTAAGGCAGCGTCACAGTCAAATTAAAATATTACAAATTAACAAAACAAAGTCTTACAAAGTTTATGTAGATTCATCAGATTTTGTTTTATTACAATATCAAAAAACTGTTAACAGATAACCACATCACATCCCAGACGCCTACTTTATGTGCACCTGGTGCAAATGAGACTGTGCTGTTGCTCGCATAGGATTGGCTGAGCTTTGTGACTGCGACTGAGCATGCGCCAACACAAAGTAACCGTCCCAGAGCTGATGTTATTTTTAGATATCAGACTTGTAACTTGAAAAAATAAATGATGTTTAACCCTGTAACACCCCTTGTTGTAAAATTACAACGTTTACCTTTACGTTATATTTTATCTTATTTTTTTTACCACATTTACATAGTCACTGGGTCCTATTGTTCAGTCTCACAATGCTATTGGATCGTGCATTTGTTTATAAGTCCCGCCTTATGGCCATGAACTCACATAACCTCTCAAGGTTTCCTTCCAACAACATCTCTTTGTTTCACTGGACTGGATTCATCAGATTCAAGTAAGTAAAATGTCTTTTATATCTTTTTTGGTTGTTATTATAATGTCTAGAGCATGTACATACAGTATATTGTGAAATAGATGCATCAAATTTCATTTAGAGCTTGTTATATAGTTGTTGCAATAATGCAACACTGGGTGAGTGTGGTAGTCAAAATAGCAGGCTTGTTGCAGTGGACCCTCCACTACACCGCTGCCTGAAACAGAGTATTTTCTTTATACGTGGACAGTATACAGTCTACCTTTGTGTTGTCTTCTGATTTTAAAAGTTTTATCTCTAAAAAATGTAGTTCATTTGATCAGACTGACCTAAAATTCCAGAGGATATTAACAGACAATTCAGTTCTGGGAAAGGTGAAAATGTTCCTGAATGTGGGGTGTGGATGTAAGTGGGGGTATGCATGTTTTCCTTTTTAGTATGATAATTAGAGAGCATACCAAGCAGTATTGTTATGTCAAGGAAGTATTGTGTGATTAAATGGCTGGTGATTGGGATGCATGTTTCATTTAGCATGATAAGTAGAGAGCATAGGCTAAGCCATTTACATTTACATTTAGGGCATTTAGCAGACGCTTTTGTCCAAAGTAACTTACAATAAGCAGACAGAATTGTCTGCCTGGAAAACATTTCTACCCTGAGCACTTGGTCCACCACCCTATCTATTCCTTTGGGTTATGTACTACAATATAAAAAGCATATTTATACACGTTAATTAATTGATATTTTATTTTCAGAATGCCACCAGCAAGGAGACGGCCGCGATACAGTGTGCAGGATGTGATTGATATCATCCAAAATGGTGAGAGTGAAGTTGAGATGGAACTCAATGACACTGATGAGAGTGATGAAGACTCAGATGAAGATGTCTGTCAACAAGTGGACAGAGAAAACCAACCACCCATGGACTGTCCAGCTGATAATTACGTGGACATCGAGACAAAAACACACCCACGCACCGTGCCCGTGACAGGTATCGCTGGCTGAAAAAAGATTTCATCAGTCCCAACACTGATTTTTCGGGTCTGGATATCACAGGAGATGACATTTCCCTCCACACACCATTGGAATACTTCCAGAAGTTTGTGTCCGAAGACATGATTGAGGCTGTGACACAAAACACAAATGAGTACAGCTTTCAGACACATGGAACATCTGTTAACACCACTGCAAAGGAAATTGAAAAAATGTTTGGCATGTACCTGAAGATGGGCCTAGTACAGTACAGATAGTATAGTACAGATAGTACAGTATAGTACAGATGTGCACACCTCCCATTGGAGTCGCATCGGGACCTAGTTGCACATTTCCCACAGAAGACAGGGAGAGGACGGTGCAGACACTGCAGTAAAGGATACACCAACACGCAATGCAGCAAGTGTATCTATATCTAAACATAATTCCCACATATTATTAGCAAATATAAATCTCCACTGATGACAGGCTTACTGGCCTACAGGTAGTCACTAAGATAGCCATACAGTTCATCCTAAATATTCACTATGCCACACAAGATAATTTATTAAATCATGCCAACACTAAATATTTTAATAGCTTAGTATTCTATGCACTAAAAAGGTATGTGTTAAGGCTTTAGGCCGCCCTACACGTTATTGTAGCCCTAGTTTAATATGCAACTTAATTTTATACAATATATGTAGTAGGGGGTCCCTTCTCTGTCTCTCTCTCAGTTAAGGGGTCCTTGGTTTAAAACAACATTGAAGACCCCTGCTGTATATTTTTGGGGCTAAGTAAGCAATCAAACCTGCAAATGAACCCTTAGTTGTTCTGAATTGTTGTTCACACAACGTGAATTTAATTTCTGCTTCAAAGGCCTCCTACATCTGAAAGGTAAAATAATTATTGATTTTTTTAGATTTCTCTATATTCAGGTCTTACAGGGTTAATAAGGTGATTCTAGGTGAAGGCCTTGCAGTGACGTGCGGTGATGTCAGTAAGAGGCTAGGCAGAGATGGCAAAAGTACTCTGGTAAAAGAAGAAGTACTGCTTTAACTTCTTTACTCAAGTAAAAGTAACAAAGTACAGGCTTGGAAACTTAAAGTATAAAAGCAAACGTAGCTTTTGCGAATGACAACCATTTTTTATGCAAAGCTACCTGGACCACACAAATGTTACTAGAGTGCAAGCTGAGAAACTTCAGTAGACATGGAAAAACAGGCTCTTTATATGACATTGCCTACATTTAAAATGGATGTCAGCCAATAGGCCTAAAACATCACATATATGAGTATTGTGACAGAGACTGGGACTCCAGGTTAATAAGATTGACTGAATTCAGTTGTGATTCTGTGAGAATTCACAGATTGTTTCTCTTTTTTAATCTTCCCCTTAACATTTAAAGGAATCTAGATGCATGCGTGTGTGTGCTCAAATATGGCTTCTGGAAAGAAAATAAAGGATAAAATATGAATTACTAAACAGACATTAAGAAGTTTTCCATACTTTGAGTTTTGCAGCACATTCTTGATGCCTTATTATGAAACATCTCTCTCAGATTGGGAATGTCTTGCTGCTTGTCTGCTGCATCTTCATTTTCAATCATGTCGCCATCCGTACTACTGTGTGCTAACGTTACCACCATCAAGCTGCAAATGATTTGCCGCGAAATCTGTGGAGTCGTCCTGTAGTGGTGCGTCAAGTGCAACGTACAGTATATTCCCATCCAATTAGATTGAATTCAGTATTTATTAGTGATGGGTCGTTCGCGAATGAGTCGGCTCTAAGAGCCGGCTCTTGTAGGTGAATGACGGGAGCTGGCTCGCATATCCGAAGAGCCGACTCTATTTTTAAAAATATAGCCTATAGAAATTAAATTATTTAGTAATAATGAAATAATGAGTGAATTTTATTTTATTTAAAATAATTGACTAATTCAAAGAACAAAAAAAATTATATAGGCACACATTAGTTTCGACTGTCTGATCAGCCTCACATTCTGTTCCTGTCAATCATACATAAGGTGTCAACCAATTATACGGCATGAGGGAGGGGCCAAGCCATCACACACACACACACACACACACACACACACACACACACACACACACACAGTCAAACTCGGAGGAGAGGACAGAGGAGAGGAAAAACAGCTCTGAAAACAAAACAAAAGCAGGAAAATGAGTCGGAAGCACAGCAGCATTTGGAATCATCTTAATGATGTAGACAATGTTAAAGCACAGTGTAGAATTTGCCAAAACAAAATCTCATATAAAGCCGGTTCTACGTACAACCTACACCGGCATATGCGAACTGTGCACCCAACTGTGAAGCTAGCGGAGCTTCGAGAAACTTGCGGTCCCGCTAGTGACGGTGGTGGAGCGACTGGAGCCAGCACCTCACGTGGAGATGTATCCACTCAGTCAAGTAGGCCTAATCCGCGGCCCACAGCAACGCAGTCTCATTTCATTTCATTTAATAATTTAATTACAATTGTTTTTCACACCTATCATAGTCAAAACATTAATTTTTTTAAAGAGCCGTTTGTGAGCCAAAAGAGCCGGCTCTTTTCAGTGAGCTGAGTCAAACGAGCCGGCTCACGAAAAAGAGCCGGAATGCCCATCACTAGTATTTATGACCTGAAAAATAACGGTAACTCCAGTGAAATTGTTTGAAACTAAAGTAATGAGCCAATTCTGTAAAATGTAAAGAGTAGGATATGCATGTTAAAAAGTAAGCAGTATAAGTAAAAAGTTGCCACAAAAATAGTAAAGGTGTAAGTGTATACTGGTGGTAGTGGGTAAAAGCGCAGAAAACTTCAAATAAACACAATAACCACTATAAAAATAAAAAGTTTACCTTCAAGAAATAAAAGTGACAAAAACGATCATTTGTTTCTAAACACATGACTGGTTGAAACGTTGCTCTTTAAGAAGAAGTGTGTGGCTCTTAAAAGAGCCGTTGGTTTGGTGGATTACAGCAGCGGGAGGTTTACTTGGAGCTGGTGTACTTGGTGACGGCCTTGGTGCCCTCGGACACGGCGTGCTTGGCCAGCTCCCCGGGCAGCAGCAGCCTCACGGCGGTCTGGATCTCGCGGGAAGTGATGGTGGAGCGCTTGTTGTAGTGAGCCAGACGGGAAGCCTCGCCGGCGATGCGCTCAAAGATGTCGCTCACAAACGAGTTCATGATGCCCATGGCCTTGGAGGAGATGCCGGTGTCGGGGTGGACCTGCTTCAGCACCTTGTACACGTAGATGGCGTAGCTCTCCTTCCTGCTCTTTCTCCTCTTCTTGCCGCCCTTGGCGGCGGTCTTGGTCACGGCTTTCTTGGAGCCCTTCTTGGGCGCTTTGACGGTGGCTTCTGCTGGCATGTTTGTTTCGGGTTTGGAGTCCTGAAACAGATAACAAAGTCACATCCCGGACGCCTCTTTTATGTGTACTTTATGCAAATGAGACTGTGCTGTTGCTCGCACAGGATTGGCTGAGCTTTGGGAGTGAGACTGAGCATGCGCCAACACAAAGTAACCGTCCCAGAACCGTTAGGAGACATTAACGGCTCTGAACCGTCCTAAAGCTGATGTTATTTTAGATATCAGACTTGTAACTTGAATAAATAAATGTTTAATAGTGTGATTCTAATGGTCAAACAATGTATCCATGGAATAGATTCACTGTTTCCAAACCACCATTTGTATAGTTTATCCTAACAAGGCTTTAATATTTAGGAAAACACGCACATTTTGGTTCCTGACTAGACCTGTATTTTATACCTTGATGTGTTTTCTTTTTTAACTTTCTCGTGGTGTATGAGGTATTTAATTTAATTATTTGAAGTTTGTCAAATGTTCTATTTTCTATATTTACTCTTTTTGTACTTACGTAAACATGTATAAGCCTGTTTTGGTACACAATAAATCCTTTACATTTCTCCTTCGTAATGAAGGAGAAATAAAAACTTGTAACCGAAGAACATATAAATCACGTAGTGAAAGGTTGTAATAAGTTGTATGTACTGTAGGTACTTGTACTTATATTTCCATGTTGTGTTACATTCACAATTATTTACATGCTGTACTTTTACCGGTTACTTTGCAGATAAACTCCCCCCATTTCAACAATACAACAGGGACGGCTGCCTTTCTTTTGTGCTGTGATAAGTGTTTTATAAAAGACAATAAAAGTTTTTATCGGGGAGGGGAGGGGGGGTTGATGTAGGCCTTTGCAACAACTGAAGTGTTTTAGTATTAGTATTATTTAAAGTGTTTTTAAATAATGTAACAAGTTTAACTTTAACTGTCAACATAGAAAACTGAATAACGGATCCCAAACATACAGAGCTGCAGTCTTTACGATTAAATCAAAAACTAGTTTAATGTAGAACAGCGACCATATTGATTGTGAAATGTAATCAGTATTCATGTTTTAAGTTATGAGTAATAGTCCCAGATCCGACTTGTTGCTGGGAGATTTGATAAACACGTTAGATTGAAGCACGTTGTTATGGTGGGCAATGAATTAGTTCAGGTTTTTATATTTCAAGAACACAATTTATGTATGATCACATAGTTTAAGAATGAGGAATTATGTCTTTAGAAGTAGTGCGTGGCTCTTAAAAGAGCCGTTGTGTTGTTATTGTTGTCAGGTAGTTGTTTAGCCTCCGAAGCCGTACAGGGTGCGGCCCTGTCTCTTCAGAGCGTACACCACATCCATGGCGGTCACGGTCTTCCTCTTGGCGTGCTCGGTGTACGTGACTGCGTCACGGATGACGTTCTCCAGGAACACCTTGAGCACACCGCGGGTCTCCTCGTAGATCAGACCGGAGATACGCTTCACTCCGCCGCGGCGAGCCAGACGGCGGATGGCGGGCTTGGTGATGCCCTGGATGTTATCACGGAGAACTTTACGGTGACGCTTGGCGCCTCCTTTAACGAGTCCCTTCCCGCCTTTTCCTCTTCCGGACATTTTTCAGTTCAGTCGATAAACGAAAGTCAAGCCCAACTGTATTACATCTTATTTGGACGTAAGAGAGCATGACCACCACTGCCGTCAACACAACCAACACATACTGCTTTGTTTTTTTCACACCAAGCTTTGCTGAGTTGTTAATAATTTAATTCCCAATCAGAATCACCACCCTTGAACATGCAGGTGTTTTTGGGGTTAAACCTTTAATGGAATTTATACGACCGCTTCACTCTGACTCGACGCTTGGTACTCCATTATCAACACAATTTTTCTTTTTTTGATCATTATTTATAGATATATTAAAACGATCATTCATGTGGTCCTGCCTCTGTAGTTTAGTTTTATACTTTTAAATATTTAGAGCCTCCTTACTTTTAGTTTGCATTTATCATAATAATAAGTATGGCAAGAAATAAAAATTATAACTGACATTATCTTGCATTCCTACCTCCTGACAAAGTCCCTAACTTATATTCTCCTATATTCTGACTTGTTTCAGAGATTTTCTAAATCAAGCATTATTTCTCTGGAGTTTGGCGCAGCGACCTGCCTCCTTTAGTCTCGTTTTCAGGATACAGACTTCACTTTATATTATCACTGATACAATTAATAATTAATAATAAATGATATTATCTAGTTTCACACAGAGGTTCATTGTTGCTGTAATGAAGAAACTTGTAATGCACTGTTCAACACAAGATGGCAGCAGTGAGGTATCACGGTGAGCTGAACCAGACTCCATTGAGTCATTTTACCTCTCAGAACAGGAGTTTCTGGTCTGCTGATTAAAATAGATTTCCTTGTAAATTAATGTGTTTGGTAAAGAAAAGATCAGAATTCTGTTTGACACCAAAGTCTCCTTTTCTAGTTTAGTTTGTCTGCCTGTATAATATTGTGATGAATACAAGGACCTTATATACCTGGCCTTTGGCTTAAATGAATTCTTATTCAACTTTGTCATTGTGCACATCACAACTACAGCAACGAAATGTAAGTTTAGTTGGCATCCAACCAGAAGTGCTTACGCAGTGATTATATATGCTACAGTATGTAGAGCGTGCAAGGTATGCAGTGCTATATAAATGTATATATATACATACATATATATATATATATGTGTGTGTGTGTGTGTGTGTGTGTGTGTGTGTGTGTGTGTGTGTGTGTGTGTGTGTCTATATGAGTGTCTATTACTAGAGGTATGAACAGGCTATGAATGGTACAAACGCCAGGGTGCGAACTCAGGGGGAGCTAGGGGAGCTTGGCTCCCTTAAACGGGCCCCCTGAAACGTGATTTGTGAAATTTTGGGGGTCTCTAAAATATTGACAATGTGTATGTTGACGTGCAATTTCAGTTTGTAATGTGATCATGTGGTTTGTAGATCACCAAAAATATCATGCGTGTCGGCAATTTGAACTATACCTAATAAAGATAACTATACATGCTATTCGTGTTATGAGCATCAAGGCGTGGCGGCGCTGCGGTGCAAATTCAACTCATGTTAACCATAGACAGTATATAAGAAGATGTTAACTCAAAGATTTGTAGAAAAAATATAAACGTTGGAGGCCATTAATCGGCGCGCAAAATCCTTGAAATCCATTCTGCAGTAAGCATCATATAGCCACGGCAAAAAGAAAACAAGGCAGTTTAAGTAATTAAAAAAAGTGGGCTCCCCCGAAGGCCACGGTATAGCTCGAACACTGCAAACGGCTATTGACGGCGTAATGTGTTGAGAAAATAAAGTGCCAAATACAATTTTACATTTATATTTTGAAATGTGTTTGTGTTGAAATTTTTGTGTCTAACCCTTAAACGTGAGTTAACAAAATAGAAAAATACAAAAGGCAAATTACAGAATAAGAAAGGAAAAATACATGTATTTATATTTCATTAATTACGGGTTTAAATTTTAACATTTTGTTGTTCTTTTTCTACACTTTTCTCCATGTTTTTGTCGATTTTATTTCAATATTTTTGTCAGTTTTTTGAATTATGTTTTGTCAATTTTTTTAGTTTTTAGTCGCTTTTTTCCGATGTATTTATTCACGTTTTTTTTCACCAATTTTTGTCACCTTTGGCGATGTTTTTGATGGTTTTTTGGTCACTCTTTTAGTGTTTTAAAAACAAAAGTTTTTGTAGCTTTTTCCAACATTCTTTTGTCGTTGTTCTGATTTAGAAAGTTTTTGTTTTCAAATTTGACCCGAGGACAACAGAAGGGTTAAAAAAAAGTCTTCATACGGATAAAGCAACTTGACTGATCTCTTTTCTGATTGGACGATTATACTTACACTCACTCTGGCCAATCACGAAGCAGCTAGATAGATATAAAGTCGGGTTCGGCAACATTTCAGTACTATTCTTGAAAACTCGATAACACGAAAATGTCTGGAAGAGGAAAAACCGGAGGTAAAGCCAGAGCGAAGGCCAAGACCCGCTCCTCTCGTGCCGGGCTCCAGTTCCCCGTCGGCCGTGTCCACAGGCTGCTCCGCAAAGGGAACTACGCTCAGCGGGTCGGCGCCGGAGCTCCGGTGTATCTGGCGGCCGTGCTGGAGTACCTGACCGCGGAGATCCTGGAGCTGGCTGGAAACGCTGCCCGCGACAACAAGAAGACCCGTATCATCCCCCGCCATCTGCAGCTGGCCGTCCGCAACGACGAGGAGCTCAACAAGCTGCTGGGCGGAGTGACCATCGCTCAGGGCGGCGTGCTGCCCAACATCCAGGCCGTCCTGCTGCCCAAGAAGACCGAGAAGCCCGCTAAGAAGTAAACAACCGGAACCGGCTTCAACCAAACCAACAACGGCTCTTTTAAGAGCCACACACATCCAACTAAAGAGAAACCCTTATTTACTATTTATCTATCGTGACCGTAATTTCTATTGTTTTTCGTGTGTGCGGTAAGTGAGTTTTTCATCCATTTGTAGTCCACATTTGACAAATACCGTTTTTTCTTTTTTTTAATATATATTCTATTTATAGTTGCCATCTAAATCTCCCACTTTCTCCCAAGTCAAGAAAAGGCAATCTATTATTTAACGTTACTGTCTATATTGTGGATTACTTCAAATACAATGACCAAAAAAAACTATTAAATGTCATGCATGAAATCCAACGGTATGCTTTTGCACAGACAGCTGCCGTAAGTGTTAAGCAAACGTTGTCAGAAACAACTAATGCAAAGTATAGCCCAATGCATATGCCAGAGTGGGACTTGTCACCGTTTTTTGCCATTATATTAAATATTAGTCTTCTAGTCACGGTTAATAGAGCCTCTCTGTAGCATTTATTTCCACTTTTTATAACCGGCTGGCACATCTTTATTACTTAATACATGTAGGTCTATTTAGTTTTCTTCATGAATCTTCAGTGGATAAGCAATACACACATCTGTTCTTGTAACTGGTGTAACAAACAAGTTATTAAGGTTTGTGTCTGCAGTAAAAAGGTTGAATAGTATCTACATAGATAATACAACATCAAATATATGAAATAGTGTGAGACAGTATTGTTTCAGGACTGTTGCTCTGTTAGTGTAGGTCTTAAAAGAGCTGTTGTGTGACTGTAGGCTGCCAGAGCCTGGGCAGCGCTGATTGGTTCAGACATGACCAATCCAATCTCTCCAATGGGAGACATGCATCTGTAGCTGATCCACTATTGGACAAAAGAAATTCAAATTTTAACGGCTCCTGTCTCAAAAATGGCGGGAGGAACACCGGGGGAATTCCGGGTGGGCGGGGCCGTTTGTCCGAGGCGGGTATGGCTGCAGCCTGGAGCGTCCCATGTCATGCCGTCCCGTCTCATGCCGAGGCTTTCCAACGGTAAGTTCAGAGGGTCAAAAATACAAAACCGCGAATTATTTTCCAGATTTCCAGATGGAGTCACCAGAGTCACGGGTAAGTTCATGATCACGTTTGTTGCAATCAATTGAAAAACGTTTAAACTGTTAAAGTAGCAATTTTAGTCATACATAGTTTGCTGATTTCTGGATGTTAACGTACATTTGATGAAACCTGCATCAGCGTTGGTTGACATTTGTTAGTGAATGTTAGCTAACGTTACCTAGAGCAATTTATGGTTGCAGACTCTGATGGTTGCTTTCTGTGATTGTCCTTAAGGTACACATCAGTGTCTTTAAAAGAAATAGCACACCCCCGGTGACACGATGCACGGTGTGCTGTACCGACCATCATTGCCCCCTTTGCCCCACTTCCATATACAAGCCCCGGTGTAGGGCAAAGGTTTTGCAGCACATGGAGGTGCGTGTAAAGAATGCCATTCAACATGAAGGTTAGTTCCCTCCATCAGCTTTGTGCTATGCTATGCCATTATCATTTGTTTGTTTGTAACTACTGGTACTTAGTAAGCTTAATAATAGTAACTTTACATACTAGTTGCTTTATTTTATTGGGTAAGCACGTAATGCTTTTGTCCCTTCATAGATTTCTTCATAACAAAATGCCACCAGGCCTGCAGGAGTGGAAGCAGTGGTCACTTCCACTGCCCTTTCTGCCTCAAGACCACAATAAAAAGGCAGGCTATACAGAGGCATTTGCCGATTTGTAGGCCACCTCTCCATGATGCCCAGCTGGATGCTGATGCAGACTGCAGAGAGATGGGCATCAATTCCCAGACAGAGGAGTGCAAAGGTCTGAAATCACTCCATTTTCTGTGGAGCTGCACTTGGCTGTGTTCACTTAATACTTTTAGCTGATTGTCAGTTTGATTATCAATTCTCTGCAGCAGGATCTGTGAACCTACCTCATCTCGGCACTGACAAACTGCCTGTATCGGTGAGTATATGTGTGTCTGTTTATAAAGAGAAAACTATCTGTGTGAATGTTTAGTGTGTTTTTCAAACCTGTGTGTGTCTGTGTGTGTCTGTGTCAGGTACAGTATAGTGAAATACAAGGACAAAGAGACCCAGCAGAGAGACCCCAAGACCCACCGCCAGAATCCTTCTTGCCGTTCCTTCTTGCTAACCTGGACAACCCTCCCTGCAGAGTGCGCCGTGCAAATTTGCCAAATGTAGTTTGTCCTCACTGTAATATGCAGTTCCAAAGAAAAAATATGAAGAAGCTATTAAAAGAAGATATTAAAATCAGATATAAGTAATGTGTCTTTTTCCAACATTTCATTCTGATTAACAGGTAACCGGAAGAATCCTTTTACTGTCCATCCCAGCTATCATTTTTGGGCACCTTGGATTGGGCAAGGCACACGAAGGTCCAACACTGTGCTAAACACAGAGTTTTTAAAAGCTCAAGGTCCAAGAAACTTGGCAGAGGCAGATGACATCAATATTACTGAAGACAGACTCTCAAATGAATTGATGAATTTGAAGGTATCCTCCACATAGTTTGTATCACCCTTTATTTGGTTCTTTTCACAAAGGACTCTCATGGAATCTTTGTCTGTTACAGGCCTACAAACTGCAGGACAGTTGTATGGAAGCAACGTGTCTTTTTGATGCAGTTGAATAGATTGAAGTCACAACAATAGGCCTAAATGTTAGTGGGGATAATATAACACATTGTCAACCCACGTTTACTGTATTTATTCTTTCCCTTGACCTACACAGGTGGATGCAGTACGTACACTCTGTAAGGAATGTGGTGTCGACTCTTGTGGTTCTAAGATAGATCTAATTCTGCGCCTCAGAACCGAAATGCAAAATAGACAGGCCTACGACAAAGTGTTTCAGAAGATCTGGGGAGCATCAGGTGACAGCTTTACATTTTTCTGGCTTTGTCGGTTTTATGTATTCCTGTAAATACATATTAACTTTACATTTATATACTTCTTATTCCTAATGGTTTAATCCTTTACTATTCATCCAGGTGGTTTGGCTGCCATCATGTGTCCCTGCGGTGTTTTGTACAGCTTGAAGTTTAACATCAGAGCAGAAGGCCCTAGAGACTTTAGCAGATATGCTTCTGTCGTGGAAACATATGCCCAATATATCAGTCTATGACTTTGCACGAGGTCTTGTAAACCACACCAATGTGAGAGTGCCAGAAAATCCACCATTCCAGCCAAATGAAGGCCGTCTTGCTCCTCCAACCCCTGAGAACATACAGGCTGCCAAGGACCGAACACTGAAGATCCACCTTCCGTGGCTTTTGGAGCCAAACACTGAAAACTTTGAAGATGATAGTCATCCGGTTACCAAATCCTCTCAACATTATGTCTTGTGTGACAAGCTACATGAAGGTAACAGCAAGGATGAGAAGGACATGCTCAGGAGAATTGAACTTGTACCGGAGCTTGCAGGTCAGCTCAACAGCCAAGTGGCTGAACAGTTCTTCGCAAATATGCGGAAGAACAATTATTTCATTAACAATATGTCGCCTTCAGCTCACATTTTTCTGGTGCGAAACATTGTTCATCACCACAATGAAAAAAAAGAGAGACAAACCATTGAGAAGATGAAAAGAAATGTGAGGAATGTCAGTATCACACTGGACACACTTGGGAAGGCAGTGGCAGGTAACATAATAACAGTTGTTTAAAATGTAGTGTCACAATCCAGTCCAGGATGTATTTGATCTACTGTTGATTGCTATGTTTAGCTCCACAGTCTTTATTGGGCACTCAGACTTCATTGGAACCCACAAGAAATCTTGATGGTAGGACTCATTTAAACAGATTTCAGATATTGGGGTTGATCAGTTTGTTAGGCTTGAAAAATAATCTCTTTTTACATCTTTAACCTGTAGGACCAACTCCTGAAAGGGAAACTTCCCTGTGTGACATACAGCCACAGAGATCATGCTGGGGTTTGAAACCTAGTCCAGGACAAAAAAATATGGTAGGTTTGATTTCATACTGTACATACACAAAGTTGGTACTCTTAATGTGTGTGTTCGTGTTTGTGTGTGTTCGTGTGTTCTAGCTGAAATATGTCTTGGACCCCAAAAGAAATCCAGATGAAACAATTATATGAACCCAGTTTACCAAAGTGCAGCAAGTTACCTTGCAACGCAGAGACTTTTTGACTCTGGGCTTGGCACGGGAGTTGGAGGCCACAGTAAGCACAACTTTAACAAGTTATTTGGGTATAGCACACTGTTTTGCCTTGGGTTTATATTTTGTTTTTTTTATGCTCCATACAGATAGTAAATTGCTGTTTTCAGATAATCACCCAAATAGCACAGTCACAGGTAAATTACTTAGTTTACAATATACAGCATACAATGATAAATGTTGTCTTTCCAACTTAGTTGAATTTCAATGATATATGTGCCATCAGCAAAAGGATGTGTATGCAGTGGATTGCTACGTGGTACCAACATGGCTACCACCACATTGTCCGGATACCTCGTCTTTCCCCGTAATTTATTATTATTATTATTATTATTATTATTATTATTATTATTTATATATATATAATTTTGTTTAAATAGTTATATTGTTTAAAAAAATAAAGGTTCAGATCTGTTCTGCTTTTCTATTTCTTCGTGATATGTCTTTCAGAATGATTTGGCAAACAAGGATTTTGTCCTCATACCTATTTGGAAACCAGGACACTACATGCTCTGTGTGCATCTGCAGTTTTATTATTACCATTACTTTTGCACTGATTTACTATTATAATCTACTTTCTTCTTTGTAGAAACCATTTTATCTTTAATTTGAGAAATTATATTACATTCGTTTATGTTAATATTCCTAAAATATATGTGTACAGGTTTTGAAGCTGAGAGAGAGACAAATCCTTTTCCCAGACTCCTTATTCCATCTGGAAGCCTCAGTTGGCTTTGGCGATCAACGTTACATTCAGATTTGCAGGTTTCAACTCATTAAGTTCAGACGTTCAATCCATCTGTTTTGGATTTAACCCTTGTGTTGTCTTTTCATTTTCAGTGGTTGTTTCTACGGTTGTTTTCTGGCTACGCCCCTACAAAAATTGAAAAAAGGTCAATTTGACTCGAAGTCAACACAAGGGTTAAAGTTGTTAAAATTATTCTAGGTGCTTTTGGTCTGTTCCCGACCACATTAAGTTGTTCAATAACATATTGAGTTAGATCTGTTTTAGGAATTTTGGAAAATAAAATGCTGATTAATACTTTAATTGCAGCGATCTTGCACAGAGGATTATCCCAGGAGAATGGACTGTGATATACAGCAAGGACATCAAAGTAAATGGGTTTCTACGTATTTTATTGTTTATTTTCCATGAATGAGCTGTGCTGAATGTTGTACACTGTCTTACTGTATTTCTGATGTTCAGGGTCTCCCAAGACAGGAAGATGGCAATGCCTGTGGGATCTTCATGTTAATGGTATTGTGTGTTGTCCTCAAATGTCACTTAATGGTGTTAAATATAATTTACCTGACAACATATTAGCTGTGGATCTGTTATTGTATTTAAATACCAGGGGAATATAGCTTAGTATGTTTTTCCAAGACTAGTACAGACCAATACGTTTTCTTTTTATTACAGTATGCTCTTTACATTGTGCTGGGGGGCAGATTTTGACTTCACAACTGTAAGGTGCCCAGAAAGTCTACAGACATATTACAGTACCGGTTTTGTAGAACATGACTTCATTGTTTAAAATGTTGTATTTCTAGGGTGACATGGACACAATCAGGACATGGTGGTGCCTGTTGCTCCTGTCTGGTCATTCAGTTGTCAGGTGTGTCAGGATGTTACAACTGTAACATAAAAATGTATAACAAAGCCAAAATTATACATATAGATGTAATTACTATTCTTCTTAATCTCTAACATGTAATTTAAGAAAATCTGTCTGTTTTAAAGGTTCGCACAGAAAAGGAAATATGAAGATCCCATCGTAAGAATCACATTTTGATAGTTGTTGACGATGTTGTGACCTGCATGCTGAGGATTACTTATTATATGATTTGATGTATTTTGGATCCAAACCTCCCACTTCATATGCATACTTTTTACTGACTTTTAAATATTTTTAAATATGTATTTGTATGTATTTACCCTGTGACAATTAAATAATTGTTGTCTGTGTACAGATAATAGCAGATAAGGATAAGGAGGAGGCAAAGAGGCCCAGGACAATCCCTCCTCAACAGTCGGTTAGTGTGAATGAAGTAAACTTGATGCCTCAAAATACTACAAACTGTCTACATAATGAATTCTCAAAATAAATAAGTGTTAAATGTGTTCATTCAGGAACCTGTTGACCTGACCAAAGAGGGGATTCTGGAGGGCATCAATGTTTCTCTAAAATAAACATGTTACACTCTTTCCAAGACTGCTTTTTATTTTTATATTCTATATTGCACCAAATATATTATTCATTAGCATGGTAGTCTGCATTTATCTTACTGTTTACTTAAACACCAAATATATTTTAAGTATTTTATTCATTAGCATGATAGTCGACGCAAAAACGTATGATAGTCGACGCAAAAACGTATTTTTAATACGTATTTTATTCCGGACGGATGGCATGGGACGCAAGCTTTTATTTTGAAAAGTAGAAGGTCGGGGATGGCCCCAGGCGGGACGGCATGAGACGGGACTGCATGACATGGGACGCTCCAGGCTGCAGCCATACAGTCTTGGTTTGTCCAGGCTTTTTTGTTTTTTACCAGAGTGGTGTAGAGAGAGGGTTGCATCATATCCATTTTTACAACAAAAGTCACCATGGAGATGTCAAATAGAAATGGATGATCATCTACGTATTAAAACGTGTGTTGCATAAAAATATTATCAAACAATACAATTATACAAACTAGTATCTATCAGCAGTCAGCCAACAGTTTTGATCTTTCACAGCTGCAACTCTCTCTGTCTATGACTCTGGATGGGATATTTCTCTCCTTCCTGCCCATTTCTTCCTCGTCCAATCAGAGAGCAGGCTGAAGCTGACAAAAAAAGCAGTAGCAGAGCTGCTGAACTCATTTCAAGTGCAGCAAGGAGGAGAAGAAAAAGAAGACACAGTCATGGCGTTTCAAAACGTTTTTGAAAACTTTCGAGAGGGATTGGAATTCAACAATCGATTTGAGTTGCAGATGAATGTCCGCGGAATGGTTTGTAATAGCAAATTTGATTATTTTAATTATTGTTTTCATATTCTACAAGATTATTAATTTTGTTCATGTGTAGGCCTGAAAGTAAAGTAGGCCTGTAATCCGTTTTTCGGCCTGAAAGTAAAGTAGGCCTGTAATCCATTTTTCGGCCTGAAAGTAAAGCAGGCCTATAATCCGTTTTTCGTTTTCAACCAAAAATGAAAAAACGGGTCGATGGAAAAACAAAACTATGAGCTCAGTTTTCTCGTTTTTCCAATGTCCATACAAATGAAAAATTAACTGGAAAACTGCTCGTTTTTCAACTGTTGTTTTTTTGTTTTTCATTTTTCCATTTTAAACCAAGAGCGAGACTACGGGCTCATTTTTATAATGTGTATAATCATTGAAAATGTGATGGAACACATGTCTCGTTTATAATGTTATTTTTGTTTGGTCTTAACGTGTTAAGTCAAAAGTTGACTAAAACCAATCTGCTCTGGACAGGAAGTAACATTAACGTGTCAAAATAAAAGCATGAGAGCTGTAACTGCCAGAAGAACGAGGCACTTTATTGTTTTATTTACATTGTTTGCCTGTAGCTTGTCAGCTTAGGCTAAAGTTAGCTATTTAGGGTTATATAAAGTATTTAATTATTTAATAATAATTTTAAAATCACATGAAATCTGCTGCCTATGTGTGGCAGTTATTGACTAGTTACTCTAATCTTACACCAGCCAGTAAAAAGGCATCTAACACTTGTGTTGTCTTCGGGTTAAATGTGTCATGTTTTCAAAGTTTCTTATAAGAAATTTGGGTTTCTTTCAACCAAATTAACCAAGAATAACATGCATTGTTCCCTTCCATGCTCTTCGCCAGTAAATTAATATTCACAAATTTCATACAATTTGGGGTGTTTTATTCAATTTTATAACAGTTATGGTCTTCCCGGGCGAATTTTGACCTGGTAGTGCAATAGGGCACTATTGAGCTTTACAGAAGATATATTTACAAGTATGTGCATGCACACACACACACACACACCAAGAGCCTGGGTCTGTCCAAGGTTTCTTCCTAAAAAGGGAGTGTTTCCTCACCACTGTCACATTTACGCATTTATGCATGCTCTTGAGGGGAATCACTGGAATTGTTAGGTTATTATAAATTGTTGGGTTATTATAAATTATAGAGTGTGGTCTAGACCTACTCTATCTGTAAAGTGTCCTGAGATAACTCCTGTTATGATTTGATTCTATTAATAAAATTGAATTGAATATACCAGTCTGTTATAATCCAAAACAAGTAATCGTATATCCTCATTTTACTGAGAAATTAGGTATAATTCATGTAAATGAGGTCTGTTGACCATGAACGCAAAACATAAGTGTAAAACTAACTAGAAAATTCCGGAAGAAATTTTTACAGTGTGCCTCCTACTTGGTGCACATCCGAATAACACTAGCTAAGTATTAATAGCAGTAGCTGTAGTGACATACATAAGTCACACTGTCACTGAGAGACATAGAGAGAGAATACAATTGATTAACAATAGCAATAGGGAATGGATGGATGGGCTTACAAGACACCACAAATGCATACAGGTCAAAACCAGAGTACAGCCTAGTACCACTTACCGTTTCTTTTGACATTTGAGTCTGGTTGGTTTAGGATGCTTAAAGTACTGATTATTTACATGAAGTCTGGTGGATTTAGGATGCGTATATATACTGATATATTTATATATATATATATATATATATATATATATATATATATATATATATATATATATATATATATAAAATTCTCCAGTTTTGCTTAAATTTTAAATACATACAGCGTTGTTTTAACGGTGAAGTGTTAAGTGTCTTAACCCTTCAGAGATCTTTTTAAAACATATTCAAGACATTTTTGCTTATCACACAATGCTATGAAGTAGCTAGCGCTAAACCAACCAGACTCCATTTACAAAAACAGTACTTTTAACGATTGGTTTTTGTCTTTGCCCCTTTTTTAATTATTTAATATAAACTGTCAATGTCAATTTTTAAAAACCTTGGTAAGTAACAAATAACTAGCATGTGAAGCTTAGAACAATGTATTGAACAATATATTCACCCTTATTTACATTCATTTCATCTTGGTTGCAAAAAATTATTTAATTAAGCATTTAAATATTGACAACTATATACATGAAGTAAAACATTAATTCACACAACATTCTCATATCTACAACTATATACAATGCTTGCTCCTTCACATAAATTCTCTAACATCAAAAAATGCATTACATTGTCCTATGGGGACATGCATAGATTTAAACAAAAATACAGAGCAGCACTTAAACTCACAAATATAAACACCACACATTTAACTAGGAAAGAACAACAGTACAAAAATTGCAGGGACAAACAGTGGATGTACTTCAAGTGCTTCTAAAAAGATGCACCTGAAGCGGGTTTTCATCATTCCAAAGGCACGCACAATGATTGTGCGACCTCTGGAATAATGATAATTAAACCTTTGCTCTGCCATGCCTCTCACTGGCCTCTTATATGGTGTGATAAGGGCCAGGGGTTCCTCTAGACATGGGTAGCCACCATCAGCTAGGAGGAAACACCCAGGTGGAGGGTAAGTCCCCCTAGTGTAGATGGGGCTGCATCATGCAATCTTCCTGGGTAACCCACAAAGAGAAACATTATTACAACAACTTAAACATTTGAAGCTACAACAATATATATACACAACAAGACCAACAACAAAAAGCGCCCATCAGCTACAACTGCCGGTGCTGGCTGCTGCTGTTTCTTCAAGACTGCAGACAGAAAAAAAGTTTAGATTAGTCCAGTGGTAATCCAATCTGTGCTGTAAGATGATTATTGCATCTAACGTATCTAAAACAGTTGCTGTATATTTAATATTGTATCAAGAATGTAAATTAAATGTACTTAATGTACTAGTAATGTACTTTATTATGGAACTGACCATGATAAGGTACATTAAGTTAATTTAATGTACCTTCTTGACTGTGTATGGGTGCTTACCAATGGTTCTGTTAATTGACTTTTCATATGTTGGTTACAGCGTTACAGTAGTTAAAGCGTTGCAGTAGTTAAAGGATAATTGCTAGCTGGTGACTTTGAAGTATGTTACATCTTAATAGTCATAGAAAAAAAAAATAATAATTTTATGTACTTGGATGTGTCATCTTCCACACTTATAATTATTCACCTGGGAAAAATAAAAGTGGTCCAGAGGTGCCTCATGCAGTGCAGACAGCTCGTTTGTCAGCGCGGGCCGCCAAGCAGCTCCACTCCGGCTCTCCCTACCATCACGCTCCAGAGGTAGCTGGTTGTCGTCCTCCTCCACTGGCTCTTCCAGCTCATCCCCGACACCAACAAAAATGTTGTGTAAAATTACACACACCGTCACCACCTGTGCACAAGTCAGAGCAAAAGAAGACAAGACTGTTGAGATATGAAAAACCATGAACACAGAAGATAGTGTGACTAGCAGTTGTTAAGCATTAACTGTTGTTTTGAGTAAGATATTAAGATTGGATTATGAAATTCACAACAGAAAAATTGCAGTGATTTATTGCCTTAGGGACAAACAGTGGATGTACTTCAAGTGCTTCTAAAAAGATGCACCTGAAGCGGGTTTTCATCATTCCAAAGGCACGCTCAATGATTGTGCGACCTCTGGAATGATGATAATTAAACCTTTGCTCTGCCATGCCTCTCACTGGCCTCTTATATGGTGTGATAAGGGCCAGGGGTTCCTCTAGACATGGGTAGCCACCATCGAAAAAAAATAAATAAAAAATAAACATACGGAGCTGTACAGTGTCAAAATAAGCGGTAAAAAAAACCCACAAGTATTACAATTGGCACATATGGAAAGGACGAACTATAATAAGCTAGGAGGAAATACCCAGGTGGAGGGTAAGTCCCCCTAGTGTAGATGGAGCTGCATCATGCACGCTTCCTGGGTAACCCACAAAGATGTCCATATCCAGATAGTCACAGACTGCCTGGAGTACCACGGACGGGAAGAGTTTTCTGTTATTGTAGTCGTGACCATCAGGGCTGCCAGGACATTTAATTCTGATGTGGCAGCCATCTACCGCCCCTGATGCCTTCAAGAAATGCATCTACTGCCCCTGGGGCCTTCAAAAATGCATCTACTGTCCCTGATGCCTTTTAAAAAATGCATCTACTACCCCTTCTGCCTTCAAAAAATGCTCGGTGATGAGCCAGCCGGGCAAAGCCATACCACATCCTGGTGGGAGGTTGGACATTTAATTCTGATGTGGCAGCCATCTACTGCCCCTGAAGTGCTTGTGTTTTGGTTAATTCCAAGAACCAAATGCCAAAAATGACCCTCAGTGAATGGCAGACTGAGGGTCATTTTTGGCATTTGGTTCTTAAACTCACAAATATAATCACCCCACATTTAACTAGTAAAGGACAGTACAAAATTGAAGATTAAGTTCATTGTAAAACATTAGCCTAATTTAGATAAACTGGCTCAAAAACTTGGATTCAAAAATCTTTGGGACCTTGGCAAAGCGCTTGCGTTTTGGGTAATTCCTGGCCTGCCTTTCACAGAGGGTCACACCACACATTTAACTAGGAAAGAAGAACAGTACAAAAATTGCAGGGACAAAACGTGTATGTACTTCCAAGTGCTTCTAAAAAGATGCACCTGAAGCGGGTTTTCATCATTCCAAAGGCACGCGCAATGATTGTGCGACCTCTGGAATGATGATAATTAAACCTTTGCTCTGCCATGCCTCTCACTGGCCTCTTACATGGTGTGATAAGGGCCAGGGGTTCCTCTAGACATGGGTAGCCACCATCAGCTTGGAGGAAATACCCAGGTGGAGGGTAAGTCCCCCTAGTGTAGATGGAGCTGCATCATGCATGCTTCCTGGGTAACCCACAAAGATGTCCATAAAGCAACGCTGATGGTTAAAAAATTTTTTTAGTTAATAGTTCTCCAATCACCTTTTTAGATGGAAAACACATGGGTACCGGTCTGGCTGGAGGTGGACGTTGCCATCTGATAACACAATACAAAGTTTATGAAACTTATCAACTAATTTCATACCGACAATTGTGTCAAATAATGAGCATGTGTATTCTTTATTTGCCTGTTTGTTGAAACCCGGTGGGATGATCTGGACTTGATCAGCCAGGTCTAGCCTTGTCCAACGCAGTTATTGGGCCTGCGACCTCCTCCTGATCCAAAATATTTTTCTGCTAGCCCTTGTGTTGTCCTTCGGGTCCCAGTGACCAGAAGGACAACACAAAGATTATGTACTTCCGTTTACTTTGTTGAGAATTGCTCTCTAAACAAGGGTTAATACAGCACCTTAGTTCTTGTTTGTACAGCATTTTGGTCAGCTTAAACTGTGTTTAAATGTGTTCTAGAAATAAACTTTACTTACTTACTTTACAAGAAACAGGGTTTAGAGAGCAATTCTCAACAAAGTAAAGGGAAGTACATAATCCTTGTGTGGTCCTTCGGGTCACTGGGACCCGAAGGACCACACAAGGGCTAGATGCCGAGGAAAGCCTCAGCATGTAGCAAAAAAATATTTTGGAAAAAATACAAATGTGATAAAAACTTTACTTCATATTATGTTTATTTACATTTATTATGAATACTGCTCTTGAAAGGAGGTTTGATGTTACTTACCACAAAGATGTATAAGGAAATCTGAAGAACCAAAAAAAACGTGTTATGATTATTGTTAAAAAGCATTATGAAGTGTTTCTAACTATACATTGCTATAAGCAGATTATAACACATTACAGATATGGGCTTCATAGCAAGTGTTACCAAAAAAACTAAAAGGGGTTGGGATCCCAGCCAAAAAGAACAAAAGATGGGAAAGTCACCGGGCCAACCCCTATAGGGCCGTCACACCCAGATCATGCCCCTAAACTACCTACAGAAAAACATCTAAACTATACTAAGGCGATTATAACTGGACTACCGGTGATCTCCAACCCAAACTAAAATAACAAAACCCAGCAATCTAAGACATGTTGGGGACAAAATAAAAGGCAGATTGTTATTTTCCACAGCAGAGAAAATCATGTCCTTAGAAATTGTTTAACTATCAAGTGGCTGAAACTTTTTTAGAAAATGTCTTTAGTGAATTTGGTTTTGTGTCATCAGGTTCCCAAAATACAGACACCACCACATCGACTGAGGGTTGTATTTTCATTCTGTTAGCAGACACATGAAAGAGCATCGAGGTGGCAATCATGATTTTCCTGACTGAGCTGTTGACCCTGATGACCCATGTGGCAGACCAGGCAACAGGCAAAAGATGGCCAACACTGGCAATATCCCTCTGACTTAATGCGCAGGACCGGCAAAGACAGCTTGGAACCAAATGCCAAAAATGACCCTCAATGAATGGCAGGCCAGGAATTACCCAAAACACAAGCACATCAGAATTAAATGTCCTGTTCTTCTTTCCTAGTTAAATGTGTGGTGTGACCCTCTGTGAATGGCAGACCAAGGTCCCAACATTTTTTGAAAGGAGCCAGTTTATCTAAATTAGGCTAATGTTTTACAATGCACTTAATCTTCAATTTTGTACTGTCCTTTCCTAGTTAAATGTGGGGTGTTTATTTTTGTGAGTTTAAGAACCAAATGCCAAAAATGATCCTCAGTGAATGGCAGGCCAGGAATTACCCAAAACACAAGCACTTCAGGGGCAGTAGATGGCTGCCACATCAGAATTAAATGTCCTGTTCTTCTTTCCTGCATGTTTTAATGTGTATTTAAGCATGTTTTCAACAAACTTCTGGGCCTATGATAGCCTCACATCTGTTTCTGAAGGTGACGGCAGTGAAGACTGAGCACAGTTAACATCATTAGCTTTAGGGGCTATTTAGTAATGAGATTTTATTTATAGTTTTTTTGTTTTTGTTTAAGTGTAGTAGATACAAGTTTTAAGTGTGTTTTTTGTGTATCAATTGTGGAGGAAAAAAACCCTACCTTTTTATAACGAGAGCAGGAGGGTGCATCATCGGAAATCCAGTAGCTTCTTGACCGTGGAACTCCCTGTGGTTTTGGCATCTAAAAACACATGACACATGATTTATGGAATTTAAAATATTACTTAACATTACCACTTGGTACAGATTAAAAAACACTTCATATTAAAATCAAAAAAAAATGTCAGACTGGTGGCGTTACTGACAATTCAGCGTCATATTAGCTGCAACTGGTTGTGAAGGTGTATGGATTGTTTGTCTAGACAGAAATAAACCAGTTAGCATCACAGCCATGTAACTGTAATAGCTTAACACAATGTACTGTATCACAAACATTGATTCATGTATTATGTATGTTGTCTTTTAGCCATTACCATGTAAAATGTAGGCGGAAGGAAGAACTGGCTCCCCCTGGCAGTCATCTATCTCTTCTAACCCAGAATTGAGTGATAAATTACTTCATGCTTTATGAAATGGTCAATTTTGTTATGCCAATAACATTTATAATGACCCAATTTATAAGACAACACAAGGGCTAAACCACTTGATCACTTAAATGAAAAGTCTTCTTCTTTTTTGCAACTCTGCAGACTATTCATGTGACATGGTTGACCAACTTAACTGCCATTACAGTTTTTTACAATCACTTTGGCACTAATTTCAGAACCTTGATGTAATTTTTCATAACTCTAGACACAAAACTCACAACCAATGATCAAAATGCACATTTTTCAAAACTCTAACACTTTTTTCAATTGCTTGGATACAATACACATAAACCAAAGATCACCTGTTCAATATGACACAACTTAACATCAAAGTACTACTATTTCAAAAGGTAATTCACACATTTCAGATGATTGTCTATTCATTTCATTACAATCATCTAAACATCGATCGATACAACTGCTCAAAATGATAAGTACCTGATGCATTACTCTTAATGACTAGTTGTATGGAAACAGACAAACAATATTCCATGTTTAGATCATGAAAGTTTCAAGATAACGAGATTCATTGTCACCAATTAGCATGAACCAATCAGAATACATTATCTATGGATGTAATATTTCATCATCCTTCTTTACTGTAATGTACTACTGTTTATCAGACACTGTTACTATGGTCCCATGTACTACCTTTACTGTAATGTACTACTGTTTATCAGACACTGTTACTATGGTCCCATGTACTACCTTTACTGTAATGTACTACTGTTTATCAGACACTGTTACTATGGTCCCATGTTATCTTAACATGTTAAGACCAAAATAACATTATAAACGAGACCTGTGTTCCATCAGATTTTCACTGATTATGAACGTTATAAAAATGAGCCCGTTTTCTCACTCTCCCGTTTTTTTGTTTTTGGTTTAAAACGAAAAACGGATTATACTTTAGTACCCTACCCCTGGCAACCGTGAACTTTGAGTCTAGCTGAAGCTATTTCTGGTTGAGAAGACCTTCTAGTTAGGGAGGCTTTTTCTAGGGGTGCACCGATCCGACTTTTTCAGTCCCGATACCGATGCCAGGGCTTTGTGTATCTGTCGATACCCGATACCGATCCGATACCGTTAATGAATTAATAATAAACTGTATACCTTCCACATCATACCTTCCTTCCACCATGTGGAAGAGACTAAAGGCACCAGACCTTCCTAACTAAACATTACTTTCCTAACTAAGACAAAATAACATAGATGTAATGTATTGAATTCTTATTTATTTGTTATTTAAAAAACAATTGTGCATTCAAATCGAAAATATAATGTAATCAAACTTCTTGAAATAAATTTAAATACATAATAATGGGGCATCAATAATGGGCCACCTTTATATAGGTTTATAATGGCTTATTCTACTGTCAGGACTACATAGAATATCACAAAAACATGTTAATGTCATCATGTTTACTAAAAGCTTTGATTAAGGGTTTGCTTGGCTCCACAGTTACAGAAGCTAAACTATTTGTATTGTGCAAACTGCAAAGTAGTAAAATAAACTCAAATCGAATGAATAGCCTACACATACAAACAACTTAACACCGTTTCCCTTTCAAAACTAAATAGTTGTAAGCTAGTACTGTATAACCACTACCTTGGCCACAGGTAAGTTAGGTTGTGGGGGACTGACACGGTACTCCGCTCGTCAGCCTCTCGTCGCTGTTTGAATAACGTTAGCAGGTTGGCGGGACTATTTCAGCCGAGGCAAGACATCTTAAATCCAGAGTTTTAATCATTGCTCCGAACCCGTCTTTCTCCACGGTCTGTAGCGGGACCGGAGGTGGATTGGGCTTCATAACGTTGCTCCGCTGCATGCTTGAAGTGACAGGTCTTTAACGTTAGGCGCAGTAACGTTAGCACGGCGCGAACGTTAAACGCGACGGGCAACAACCGTGGCTAAATTATGTCCGATTTGTTAGAAAGGAAAAAAACTTGGGAACGACCGGCGGCCCTCTCTTGAGCACATGTTGTTCTGGTGTATCTCCGGTCTTTCTTCATCCTCTAGCTAACTTTCTTCTAGGTTCTTGTGCAGTACCGACCGTAGCCTCTCCCAGCTTAACAGACTGTTATGCTACCTGGCTAGCTAGGCTGGCAGATGTAATGTTACCCAGCATGCCATTCGGCGGTGTAGCTACATTTGTAAATGTAAAATTATTAGTGTTAGAAACTGTTTAAGTCTCAAATTGTTATATGCTTTGGTGTTTTATCCTTTTAAGATAGTTAGTTGTGGGTTATTAATTGTTGTGTTATAAAGTTACTAGCATGAGTGAGAAGGGTACGCAGTTAACAGGGGCCCCGGTGCTGCGACGGAGCGTGAAAAAAAAACAACAACCTATTTTTGCAATATCGGGGCCGATATCCGATCTTAATATCGGATCGGTGCACCCCTAGCTTTTTCAGACGTGCTGAGTGTACCTGTGAAATTGTGTTTCTCTATATTTGCAAATATAATAAATACTCAAAGACCAAACTTTTGTTTAATTCTCAAATAGTCTTTAATTCGTCTCATATTGTGTTCATTGATGCACGATCCTACAGGTTGTCGTCGTGTCATTGGCTAAACTGATCTCTTGCCTGTCGAGTAATAGGAGCAATTACAGGTTACCTGTAATTGTTTACTATTTACTCAAATGTGTTGAGATCAATGGAGAAACCCTCGACGGCGTGCTTCTCAACAACCTGCTGTCTGTGACGTCTCGAGCCGCTCGGTGGCTTTGGAGGCAGTTACACGATAATGTAAGCAGAGTCTTCAGAAACGGCGTCGAAGAGAGACGACCAATCATCGTCGTGGTAGTGTAGGGCTGCTCCTCTGACTGGAAACCACGGATAAACGAGAGGAAGACGACACGATTAACGAGCTTATGATGCCGTGACCCCAATAGCAGGTCACTACATCATAAGGGCAGCCGGCATGGGAGCCGCACGTGAACCAGCACCCAAGCTGGCACCACACCGAAACCAGCTAGTTTGGAAGGCCACACTGAAACCAGAGGCGCGGCTGGCGCCCCACCGACACCAGAGGCGCGGCTGGCGCCCCACCGACACCAGAGGCGCGGCTGGCGCCACACCGAAACTAGAGGCGCGGCTGGCCCGAAGAACCAAGTAACCCGCACCAAATTTGGCGGCTGGCTTACACCGAAACTTCGGAGCGGCTGGGCGCCACGAGCGCTAAGTGACGGCTGTAAGCTGAGCGCGGCTGGCACCACCGAACTAAATTCGCGGCTGGCTCCACTAGAAGCGTCAGCGGCTGGCGCCCCACTGAAACTAGAGTCGCGGCTGGCCCCTCCACTGAAACTAGAGTCGCGGCTGGCGCCACACCGACACCAGAGTCGCGGCTGGCGCCCCACTGAAACTAGAGGCGCGGCTGGCGCCCCACCGAAATCGTTCACCTCACGGGAACTGGCAACATGGCCGAGACCTCACGGAAATGGCTCTTGGACAATTCGTAAATTGTGGCTTCATTTGATTTAATTGTCAATCTTAATTTTCAATAAACAAAAAAAAGATTTGTGTGTCTTTGTCTTCTCTCTGTTCACACTACAAACAACGAAAATTATGTATCTTTGCTGAAGCCAGAACTTCCTCCACAGCGCTGTGGGAATAGAGCTGGTTATGCGAGAATCCACGGCGTACCCTCGCCGACCCCTCTGGGTCTAGGCTGAACCCTAAGTGGTAGCCTGAAGTGCATCCATCCGAAAATGTCTTTCGGCTGTGGCTTGGTAGCGTTGCATTTCCCCTGGGTCATTTCCTGGTTCTCCTTCTCCATAAAAAACGTGAAATCAAGGAGAGGGTTAACTTCTACTGCTCCAGATTTCCCACCGTGGTCAGAAAGAACAGGGGAGACACTTTGGTTCTCTCACTATGACTCTATAGTCTGTACTCGCTTTGGAGCTAATCGCCATCACTCTCTCACTTCTCCCTCGCTCTACCACACACTCCCCATACACACACACACAAACACACACACACACAGACACACACACATGCTGGCTCGACGCACACACAAGTATACCATCCTGATGTGTTTCCCCTGTTCCTGATTCCTTGTGTCACCTGTCCCTTGTTTAACCTTGTTAAGCTGTGTATTTAGTCTCTGTTATGTCTTTATCTCTTGTCTGATTATTACGTTCTGTTTGCTGTTGTGTTCCCTGTCGTGTATTTCCTTGCTGTGTGTATTATTTCCTTCTAGTAAGTGAGCCAACCCAACATGTAGGAGCGGAGAGGAGACCCCGTATGTGTCGTGTACGGTCTGAAGGCTGGGACCCTGAATGACAACAAGAAGCTGCTTGGTCGCTTCTCTATCGTCATCGTGTTAAACCCACCAATAGCGCGCCAGGTGGATAAGCCAGATTGTGATTGGTCCACTGTGATGGTGTCCGGTGTGACGGAGCGAGCCAACCTGATACGGAGCGAGCCAACTCGATGTGACAGGAACCAGCGCCGCAGCTTACAACATTATTGTTAACTAATCAGGCTAATATTAGTTATTAAAATATCAGGCTACTAAAACTGAGTTGAAAATTCTTCTTTTCAAAGAGGTGTTATTAGACTATAGTGTGGTTATGCCGGTTTTATTTGGTTTTCTGCTTATTTTGTTTATGTACTGTAATGTATAAATGTTGTGTATCCATCCATTTGTTGTGAAGCACTTTGTGATTTTTATCTTTGAAATGTGCTATACAAATACATTTTACTTACTTACTAATATCTAATTAGCTAATTATTAATCTTTAATAACAATATTTGTGTTTTATTTACAGGAGAAAAAAGATGGTGACGACAATGGCCAACAGTAACTCTGTGATGACTTCCAGTAAAATATGGAGCGAGCCAACCCGATACGGGGTGACCAACCTGATGTGATGGAGCGAGCCAACCCGGTGTGATGGAGCGAGCCAACCCGATATGGAGCGAGCCAACCCGATATGGAGCGAGCCAACCCGATATGGAGCGAGACAACCCGATATGGAGCGAGCCAACCCGGTGTGACGGAGCGACCAACCCGATACGGAGCGACCAACCCGGTGCGACGGAGCGACCAACCCGATACGGAGCGACCAACCCGATACGGAGCGACCAACCCGGTGTGACGGACCAACACTCGATATTGGGAGCGACCAACACGATGCGGAGCGACCAACCCGATACGGAGCAACCAACCGGTGTGGCCGAGGCGATAACCAGTACGGAGCGAACAACCCGATACGAGGCAAACAACCGGTGTAGGTGACCAACCTAATGGGGCGACCAACCCGATACGGGCGGCACCCGGTGTGGCGGACGACCAACCCGATACGGAGCGACCAACCCGGTGTGGCCGAGCCAACCCGATACAGGCACCAACCCGGTGTGCGGAAGCGAGCCAACCGATAAGGGAGCGACCAACCTGGTGACGGGCGACAACAATTGTGACGGAGCGACCAACCCGGTGTGCGGAGCGAGCAACCCAAAGAGCACCAACCACGGACAAACCCGGTGTGGCGGCGACCAACCCGATGTGACGGAGCGACCAACCCGATGGGGGCGACCAACGGTGTGGGCACCAAATATGGAGCGCCCGTAAATTAAATTTATGTTTTTTAACAAACATTGATTTTAAAATAACAATGTTTAATAATTATTAGTACTGCTGTACATTAACAGTTTAGTCACACATTATAACCCTATATGCTAAATTAGGTATCTGGTTATGATTAAAAATGTTTTTTCAACCTGATACGGGCGACCAACCTGGAATGACGGGAGCGACCAACCCGATACGGGCGACCAACCCGTGTGGAGCGACCAACCTTGTCACGGGCAGCCAGCGAACGTGTGGGCGAGCCAACCCGATACGGAGCGACCAACCCGGTGTACGAGCGAAGCCAACCCGATACGGGCAGCGACCAACCCGGTGTGACGGCAGAGCAATCTGGAGCGACCAACCCGGTGTGACGGAGCGAACAACCCGATACGGAGCGACCAACCCCGTCGAGGCGCCAACCCGATACGGAGCGACCAACCCGATACGGGCGACCAACCCGATGTGGGAGCGACCAACCGTTACGGAGCGACCAACCCGGTGTGACGGGCGAAACCTGGTGTGACGGAGGCCGGCACGATCGGGGCGAGCCAACCCGATACGGGCGGAGCCCGTGTAGCGGAGCGACCAATCCGGTACGGATAAAAAAAATTTAATTGTTAAAGTTCTCTACATAGACATAACAAATTTGGGTAAATTGATAGTTAATTGTCATTTAAGTTTTAACAAACATTGCATTTTAAAATTAACAATGTTTAATAATTATTAGTACTGCTGTACATTAACAGTTTAGTCACACATTATAACCCTATATGCTAAATTAGGTATCTGGTTATGATTAAAAAATGTTTGTAAATCTTTAGGTTACCATTTTTAAAACATCTATAAACATTACAAACTAGCGAGCCAACCCGATACGGAGCGACCAACCTGGTGTGACGGAGCGACCAACCTGGTGTGACGGAGCGACCAACCTGGTGTGACGGAGCGAGCCAACCCGATACGGAGCGACCAACCCGATACGGAGCGACCAACCTGGTGTAGCGGACCAACCTGGTGTGGAGGCGACCAACCTGGTGTGGCGACCAACCGAATCGGAGCGACCAACCGATACGGAGCGACCAACCTGTGTGTGGCGAGCCAACCCGATGCAGACGACCAACCCGATACGGAGCGACCAACCCGATACGGAGCGACCAACCCGATGCGGGCGAGCCAACCTGGTGTAGCCGGGAGCCAACCCGATACGGAGCGACCAACCCGATGCAGACGACCAACCCGGTGCGGACGGCGCACCAATCACGGGCGACGCGATGGCGGGCAAGCCAACCCGATACGGAGCGGCCAACCTATTGTAACGGGCGACCAACCCGATACGGGCGACCAACCCGATCTGGGCGAGCCAATCCGATACGGGCAACCCGATGTGACGGAGCGACCAACCCGATGGCGAGCGAGCCAACCGATACGGAGCAACCAACCTGGTGTGATGGAGCGAGCCATCCCGATTTGGACGGAGCGACCAACCTGGTGGCGGACGGAAGCCATCCCCGATGTGGACGGAGCCAACCTGGTGTGACGGAGCGAGCCAACCCGATGTGACGGAGCGACCAACCCGGTATGGATAAAAAATTTTATTGTTAAAGTTCTCTACATAGACATAACAAATTTGGGTAAATTGATAGTTAATTGTCATTTAAGTTTTAACAAACATTGCATTTTAAAATTAACAATGTTTAATAATTATTAGTAGTGCTGTAAATTAACAGTTTAGTCACACATTATAACCCTATATGCTAAATTAGGTATCTGGTTATTATTAAAAAATGTTTGTAAATCTTTAGGTTACCATTTTTAAAACATCTATAAACATTAAACCGCCAAGATGCGCGACCAATGGTGTGACGGCGCATGTTACGCGCCGTGTGGCGAGCCAACCCGAAGGCATGGTGTGGGCGAACCGGACAGCAAAAAATGAAAAAACGGGAGGACCAACCCGAACGGGCAAATTGTAATGAAGGACAAATAACAACCTGTGTAGCACATAGGCAGCAACCCGATGTGGGCCAATGGTGTGGGGCACAACCGATGTGACGGAGCGACCAACCTGGTGTGACGGAGCGAGCCAACCCGATGTGACGGAGCGACCAACCCGGTATGGATAAAAAAAATTTAATTGTTAAAGTTCTCTACATAGACATAACAAATTTGGGTAAATTGATAGTTAATTGTCATTTAAGTTTTAACAAACATTGCATTTTAAAATTAACAATGTTTAATAATTATTAGTACTGCTGTAAATTAACAGTTTAGTCACACATTATAACCCTATATGCTAAATTAGGTATCTGGTTATGATTAAAAAATGTTTGTAAATCTTTAGGTTACCATTTTTAAAACATCTATAAACATTACAAACTAGGGTTTTTAAAAATTAAAAAAAAAAACCACCGATGCACGGGCGACCAACCTGGTGTGGACAGGCGACCAACCTGGTATTGACGGAGCGACCAACCTGGGTGTGACGGAGCGAGCCAACCCGGTGTGACGGAGTGAGCCAACCCGATACGGAGCGACCAACCCGATGTGACGGAGCGACCAACCCGATGTGACGGAGCGAGCCAACCCGATACGGAGCAACCAACCTGGTGTGATGGAGCGAGCCATCCCGATGTGACGGAGCGACCAACCTGGTGTGACGGAGCGAGCCAACCCGATGTGACGGAGCGACCAACCTGGTGTGACGGAGCGAGCCAACCCGATACGGAGCAACCAACCTGGTGTGATGGAGCGAGCCATCCCGATGTGACGGAGCGACCAACCTGGTGTGACGGAGCGAGCCATCCCGATGTGACGGAGCGACCAACCTGGTGTGACGGAGCGAGCCATCCCGATGTGACGGAGCGACCAACCTGGTGTGACGGAGCGAGCCAACCCGGTGTGACGGAGCGAGCCAACCCGATACGGAGCGACCAACCCGGTGTGACGGAGCGAGCCAACCCGATACGGAGCGACCAACCTGGTGTGACGGAGCGACCAACCCGATACGGAGCGACCAACCCGATACGGAGCGACCAACCCGATACGGAGCGAGCCAACCCGATACGGAGCGACCAACCCGATACGGAGCGACCAACCCGATACGGAGCAACCAACCCGGTGTGACGGAGCGACCAACCCGATACGGAGCGACCAACCCGGTGTGACGGAGCGACCAACCCGATGTGACGGAGCGACCAACCTGGTGTGACGGAGCGAGCCAACCCGGTGTGACGGAGCGACCAACCCGATACGGATAAAAAAAATGTAATTGTTAAAGTTCTCTACATAGACATAACAAATTTGGGTAAATTGATAGTTAATTGTCATTTAAGTTTTAAAAAACATTGCATTTTAAAATTAACAATGTTTAATAATTATTAGTATTGCTGTAAATTAACAGTTTAGTCACACATTATAACCCTATATGCTAAATTAGGTATCTGGTTATGATTAAAAAATGTTTGTTAATCTTTAGGTTACCATTTTTAAAACATCTATAAACATTACAAACTGGTTTGTTTTTAAATAAATGTATAAATGTTTATATATATATATATATATATATATATACAGTGCCTTGCGAAAGTATTCGGCCCCCTTGAACTTTTCGACCTTTTGCCACATTTCAGGCCTCAAACATAAAGATATAAAACTGTAATTTTTTGTGAAGAATCAACAACAAGTGGGACACCATCATGAAGTGGAACGAAATTTATTGGATATTTCAAACCTTTTAAACAAATAAAAAACTGAAATATTGGGCGTGCAAAATTATTCAGCCCCCTTAAGTTAATACTTTGTAGCGCCACCTTTTGCGCGATTACAGCTGTAAGTCGCTTGGGGTATGTCTCTATCAGTTTTGCACATCGAGAGACTGACATTTTTGCCCATTCCTCCTTGCAAAACAGCTCGAGCTCAGTGAGGTTGGATGGAGAGCGTTTGTGAACAGCAGTTTTCAGTTCTTTCCACAGATTCTCGATTGGATTCAGGTCTGGACTTTGACTTGGCCATTCTAACACCTGGATATGTTTATTTGTGAACCATTCCATTGTAGATTTTGCTTTATGTTTTGGATCATTGTCTTGTTGGAAGACAAATCTCCGTCCCAGTCTCAGGTCTTTTGCAGACTCCATCAGGTTTTCTTCCAGAATGGTCCTGTATTTGGCTCCATCCATCTTCCCATCAATTTTAACCATCTTCCCTGTCCCTGCTGAAGAAAAGCAGGCCCAAACCATGATGCTGCCACCACCATGTTTGACAGTGGGGATGGTGTGTTCAGGGTGATGAGCTGTGTTGCTTTTACGCCAAACATAACGTTTTTGCATTGTTGCCAAAAAGTTCGATTTTGGTTTCATCTGACCACAGCACCTTCTTCCACATGTTTGGTGTGTCTCCCAGGTGGCTTTTGGCAAACTTTTAAACGACACTTTTATGGATATCTTTAAGAAATGGCTTTCTCTTCCATAAAGGCCAGATTTGTGCAGTATACGACTGATTGTTGTCCTATGGACAGAGTCTCCCACCTCAGCTGTAGATCTCTGCAGTTCATCCAGAGTGATCATGGGCCTCTTGGCTGCATCTCTGATCAGTCTTCTCATTGTATGAGCTGAAAGTTTAGAGGGACGGCCGGGTCTTCGTAGATTTGTAGTGGTCTGACACTCCCTTCCATTTCAATATTATCGCTTGGCACAGTGCTCCTTGGGATGTTTAAAGCTTGGGAAATCTTTTTGTATCCAAATCCGGCTTTAAACTTCTCCACAACAGTATCTCGGACCTGCCTGGTGTGTTCCTTGTTCTTCATGATGCTCTCTGTGCTTTACACGGACCTCTGAGACTATCACAGAGCAGGTGCATTTATACGGAGACTTGATTACACACAGGTGGATTCTATTTATCATCATTAGTCATTTAGGTCAACATTGGATCATTCAGAGATCCTCACTGAACTTCTGGAGAGAGTTTGCTGCACTGAAAGTAAAGGGGCTGAATAATTTTGCAGCCCAATTTTTCAGTTTTTATTTGTTAAAAAAGTTTGAAATATCCAATAAATTTGTCGTCCACTTCATGATTGTGTCCCACTTGTTGTTGATTCTTCACAAAAAATTACAGTTTTATATCTTTATGTTTGAAGCCTGAAATGTGGCAAAAGGTCGAAAAGTTCAAGGGGGCCGAATACTTTCGCAAGGCACTGTATATATATATATATATATATATATATATATATATATACAGTACAGGCCAAAAGTTTGGACACACCTTCTCATTCAATGCGTTTCCTTCTTATTTTCATGACTTGAAAACATGTCTTATATTTTAGATTCTTCAAAGTAGCCACCCTTTGCTTTTTTATTAATAAGGGAAATAATTACACTAATTAACCCTGACAAAGCACACCTGTGAAGGTAAAACCATTTCAGGTGACTACCTCATGAAGCTCATTGAGAGAACACCAAGGGTTTGCGTTTGGAGTTATCAAAAAAAGCAAAGGGTGGCTACTTTGAAGAATCGAAAATATAAGACATGTTTTCAGTTATTTCACACTTTTTTGTTAAGTACATAATTCCATATGTGTTCATTCATAGTTTTGATGCCTTCAGTGAGAATCTACAATGTCAATAGTCATGAAAATAAAGGAAATGCATTGAATGAGAAGGTGTGTCCAAACTTTTGGCCACACCTAGTCCCGTAGGAATCAGAATCTCTGTGATTGGTGATTTGGGTTGTTTTGGCTATGTTGGCAATTATAAATTACACTAGAAAATTCCGGAAGAAATTTTGACAGTGTGCCTACTACTTGGTGCACATCCGAATAACACTAGCTAAGTAGATACATAGGTCACACTGTCACTGAGAGAGAGAGAGAGAGAGAGAGAGAGAGAGAGAGAGAGAGAGAGAGAGAGAGAGAGAATACGAATATGAATAGGAGTCTGATGGATTTAGGATGCTTAAAGTTCAGATTATTTACATGGAGTCTGGTGGGTTTAGGATACTTAAATTACTCATGATTTACATGGAGTCTGGTGGGTTCAGGATGCTTTACCAATCCCAGCTTGTAGGCCTGCTCATATTAAAAAATAAATATATAACTACATTACTTTAACACAACAACCTCATCACAGAGATTGCAACCATGAAAGAACAGGTATTGTGTTAATTTGCTTGTGTGTAAAATATCTTCATTGTATAATTTGAAATACTTGCTGCGTTGAAACCATCTGCATTGTTAAAAGCGCTATATAAATAAAGATGACAGTGCCAGTAGTAGTAGTTTATTAAAGTTTTGTCATATATTTTATTTTGCAGAGTGAGGAGGCCACAGCAGTTAGTTCATCCCCAGTGACAGGACACCCAGAGGCATCATCTCCTCCTGTCAAGAAGTCAGCTATGAACTGAACTGTTTGGTGAACTCTTCAAGACTCAGGGGGGAAACAAGCCTACTTTGCAGATGGTGAAGAAAGAGGTTACCTTATACAAGGCTGTGGACTGCATTTCACTGGATTCCAACCCACTTGAATGGTGGAGGACCGATAAGCCCACATATCCTCATATTGCCAAGTTAGCAAAGCACTACCTTGCTGTATTTGCTACCTCAGTCCCTAGCGAGAGAGTGTTTTCTACAGCTGGAGACATTGTAACTGCCAGCAGATCTGCCCTTTCCGTAGACAAGTTAATTTTTTTGACAAAAAACATGAAAGTTGAATGAATCTGAGCAGGCCTTCAGCCTGGAGCTGTTAATGCTGCACTTTAGACTGTTGTATAGTTCTTAAAAATCTGAGCAGGTCTAAAAACTGAAACTGTTGATACTGCACTTTACACTTTGGAAAAGTTATACATATTTTTTTAATATGAGCAGGCCTACAAGCTGGGGTTGGTAATGCTGCACTGTTATCCATAGTTATTTATTTATTTATATTTATTTATATTTTTCATTATATTTTATTATGTGATATTGGTTTGAGACTGAGTATTTTATTTAGTGGAGAACTGTGCAGCAGTATTTTATTTCTTATTCTTTTTTATTTTATATATATTTTATGCATTATATTTTATTAAAAACTGTTTAAAAAAGTGTAAACAAATTGTTAAAAAAAAGTTTATAGTAATAAACAACCTGCAGTTTAATGTTTGCATTTCTTTCCCTTACTGTACCGAAAATGAACCGAACCGTGACTTTAAAACCGAGGTACGTACCGAACCGTGATTTTTGCGTACCGTTACACCCCTACCCACAAATTACAGCCACTGGATCGTACCGTTTATGGCCCCCTAAAACTTCATGTCAACACATTTTGCGATACCTGGATGAGAAGTCACCCAGGCCTGACAATATCCATCTACGACATTCCTGGAATTGTTAGGTTGGCCCTCCCATTGGCTGGAACACCAGGCAATGTGCATAATGGCTTTAGCAGCACTGGAAGTTGGCCATATAACCGTGATAAATTGAAAGACAGTGACTTTGCACCATCTTTGATGACAGACCGGCTGCCAACACCAGTTCTTCCAGAGCAAGCTGGGACATCTGCTTCTTTGGAAGTTTCTCCAGTGCACACTGGGACTTCTGCAGTTCCTCCAGTGCAGACTGTTAGACCTCATCCAAGAGCAGAACCACGGAAGATAACAAAAGCAAACGGTAGGAAAAAATGCAAATCGGCCATCTTGACAGACACCCCCAAAAAGGAGGCTTTGGAGAGGGAGAAAGCAAAAGTTAAGAGAAAGCCAACAAAAGTTAAGAGAAAACTGACAAAGAACACACTGGAAACAAGCCAACAAACCAAAAACGAGAAGAAAAAGCATGCAGAGAAGGACAATGACTCTGAAAAAGATTTTTGCATTGTCTGTTTGGAGAGCTACTCCAGACCGAGAGAGGTGTGGCTGCAATGTTGGCAGTGCAAGGCATGGGCTCATGAAGCCTGCACTGATGGTGGTTCCATTTACATTGGCCACAATTGGGAGTCAGATGGGGAATTGTGATTACTGAAGCTATGAAATAATCAGTTTGTGTGCTTTTGGTGGTGTTATGAAATTGTTAGCCTACTGCTTGTTGCTGCAGTTGTAAACTTTTATATTTTGCCTTTTAAATATTGTTATTAAGTCAATGAACTCTGGTCTAAGATAAATAATAGATGTGACAAATGAGTGATCCCATGATTCTTTAAGTGATTTTAAATTTTAAATAATCCCTTAGGGCCTATAGAAATCAGTTTGTGGGCTTTTGACAAAGGTATTACATGGTTGTGCACTTGTTTTTTACTTTAATAACTCTGTTCTCAAATAAACCAAAAAAAAGATTTGAAAAATTATGCCAAAGTATGAGTTTTATTACATCTAAATGATTGTTGCAACTGCCCTGTTGCGGCCTCCGGCGAAACTTTGCCCGGAGCCACTATGTCGGGAGAAAAGATTGTCTCGGACGCGTGGCAGCTGATTTGCAAACAACTTAAACGTTTATTATGTTCGTAATTCTTTCTGTTACATATAATCGTCACGACCACGGTCAAAAAACTGTGTCCCTTTTACTCCCGCCAGCTCATTCATCAGAATCATTCACACACACTACCACCTGTATAGGTGACCAGCCCAAAATGGGTGGAGCTGAAACGTCACATGCTTACCCCATTCACAAAACACCTGTGACAAGCAGCCTATCATAACGTAACATAATTAATCATTCCTACGAAATATGACATAACATAAAATAACATGAATGGCTCCAACATCCCGGCCCCTAATTGCCGGCAATATATGGCAATTACAGACAATTATTATTCTAAGCAGGAGCCATCATCGGTTTAGTTCATATTTCCTAAAGTGTATAGTCCACCTTCTGGGGAGTAAGAAACTGCCATAGTCCAAAATCCAAAAAAGAAAGATACAAAAAAAAAAAAAAAAAAAAAAATCAGACAAAAATCATATAGTCCAACTCTGAGTTCTTGGAATAAAGCTTCAAAAAATGTAAAAAGGTAAATCCCAAAAATAGGTTCCTTGGAAGGGAAAGGGTAGGGAAAGATCAGCGTTGTGGTCAGTCAGAGTCAAGTCTCCAGTAGAAGGCATAGCTTGGTAATGGGTCTCTCCAGTATTTTGCTCCTGGTTTGTATCCTGACCCGTCTGACATGGCCTCTGCTGTCTGGGATCGTCTCAACTATTCTTCCCATCAGCCAGGAATTGCGTGGCGAAGTCTCGTCCACAATCAGCACTATATCGTCTGCTTTTAGATTCCTTTTCACCACGTTCCACTTTTGCCTCTCCTGCATCAGCGGAAGATATTCTCTAATCCAGCGCTTCCAGAACAGGTCAGCAAGGTACTGCACCTGTCTCCATCTTCGTCTGGAATAGCAGTCTTCTTTCCTAAACAGACCTGGTGGAAGCAGGGGTTGTCCTTTCAGCAGGAGCAGATGGTTAGGTGTGAGGGCCTCTGGATCACTAGGATCGTCTGAAACCACAGTGATGGGCCTATCATTCAGGATAGTCTCTACTTCGCAGAAGATGGTTTGCAGGCTCTCATCATCCAGGACTTGCTGCCTTACAATAGAGTAGAGGACCTTCTTGATAGTCCGGATGAGTCTCTCCCATGAGCCTCCATGGTGTGAGCCAAAGGGAGGATTAAAAATCCACCTGATGCCCTTTATCGACAGGTCCTGCTGGATCTTGTTGTGATTCAGAAGAGCAAGGGATTCTCTCAGCTCACGTTCCGCTCCCACAAAGTTTGTTCCGTTGTCAGAAACCATTTCTTTGACCTGCCCTCTTCTGCACATGAATCTTCGTAGGGCAGAGATGCAGGAATTGGTGTCCAGAGAAAAGGCCAGCTCCAGATGGACTGCCCTGCTGACAAGACAGGTGAATAAGACTCCGTACCTTTTCACCACAGTCCATCCCCTTTTTGCTTCAATCGGGCCGAAGTAGTCGACTCCCACATAGGTGAAGGGAGGGTGATCTGGGGTTATGCGATTTAAAGGCAGGTCTGACATCTTCTGCACACTAGGTTGAGCGTGCCAGCGTCTGCAGAATACGCAGTCCTTTATTATCTTTCTGGTGGCAGAATTCGCTCTAATAACCCAGTATTTCTGGCGAAGCTTTGAAAGCATTAGATTTCTCCCACCATGTGTTTGAGTAGCAGTCTGGTTAGATGGCTGGTTTTTGGTAGAATAGCAGGATGCTTGAATTCCTCAGGCATAGCCATCCTATTCAACCTTCCGCCTACTCTCAGTATTCCCTCAGAAAGAAAAGGGTCGAGCTTGTAAAGTCTGCTGGACTTCTTAACAGCAGTCCTTCCAGTTTCCAGTGCAGAAATCTCCTCTGAAAAACGTTGGCTTTGGATGTACCGTAAGAGCGCCTCTTCAGCCCGTGAGAGGTCTTCAACTGATGGATGTTCATGGACCTGCACCTTAGGTGTTATCCTGGAGCCGAGCTGTTGGTGAGCCATTGTGATTTCCTTCCTCCTCCTACTCAAGTGCAGAAGTAGGTCTTTGAATTGTAGAAGTCTTGTGGTAGCTCTTTTAAGGTAATCCCATGAGGAGAAGTGTTGTATGAATTCAATGACTGGATCGTGAGCCTCTGTTGCACCTGTGCCAAAGACTTCAACAGTCTTCTTGATTTCTGGGTCATCGTCGCAAAGAGTGGTGGTAATCTCTGGGTGCTTTGGCCAATCCTCCTCTGGCTGTTTTAGAAAGGATGGCCCATTCAACCATCGTTTGGATTTCAGGAATGCTTCAGCTGTTAAGCCCCTGGAGGCGTCGTCTGCAGGGTTGAGGGAGCTGTTTATGTATCGCCATTGAGATTTTTCTGACAGTTCTCTAATGGTAGATACTCTGTTAGCCACGTATGTTTGAAAGCGGCAGGTGTCATTACAGATGTACTTGATGACTGCGGTACTGTCAGTCCAGTAGACCGGTGGCTGAAGTGCATATTCAAGCTCCTTTTCCAGCATTCTGTTAATTCGCACAGCCAGTACTGCCGCTGCCAGTTCCAGCCTGGGGATGGTGACTGGTGTCAGTGGTGCAACTCTTCCTTTGCCCATCACGAAGGCAATGTGAATGAGGCCTCCGGTAGTACTGAGCCTCAGGTAGCTTGCAGTGCCGTATCCCACCTCACTGGCATCGCAAAAATGGTGCAGCTGGGCCTTATGAAGCGGCCCAAAATTATGCGGCCGGTAGCATCTACTGATGTTTAGGCTTTTCAGGTGATCCAGGCCACCCAACCATGACTCCCACCTTTTGGTAAAGGAAAGTGAAATCCCAGAATCCCATCCACAGCTTCCTCTGCAGAGCTCTTGCAGTATCCTCTTCGCTAGAAGGATCAAAGGCGCCAAAAACCCAAGAGGGTCATACACAGAGTTTGTAACTGAGAGTATGCCCCGCCGTGTATAGGGCTGCTGTTTTTGAGAGACTTTATAACAGAAGGTGTCGGTATTAATGTTCCACTGGATGCCTAGAGCACGCTCTAGTGGTAGCTCGCTCCTTTCCAGATTGACGTCTGTGATTTCCTTCAGTGCTCTATCTTTGTCTGGAACTGAAGCCAGCACATGGCTACTGTTGCTCCCCCATTTGTTTAATCTGAAGCCTCCTGTTGCGCATGTCCTTCTGAGATCATTAACTAGGCGTATGGCCTGCTTCTCGGAGGCAACGGATTTCAGACAATCGTCGACATAGAAATTATTCTTGATGGTGTTCAGCACGTCTGTGGCCACTTTATCCTTGTTGTCTTTGGCAGTTCTTTTTAACGCATAATTAGCACAGCTCGGCGAGGAGACTGCACCAAAGAGATGCACCACCATTCTGTATTCTGTGAGAGGCTTGTTGACATCGCCATTAGGCCACCACAGGAAACGTAAAAGGTCAACATCATTTTCAGGCACTCGGACTTGGTGGAACATCCCCTCAATATCCGCCATGATGGCAACTGGTTCCTGTCTGAACCGGAGGAGGACGCCCAGGAGGGTGTTTGTCAGATCGGGTCCTTGCAGTAGCTGACTGTTTAATGAGGTGCCCTGAAATGATGCAGTACAATCAAATACTACACGGATTTTCTTTTTCTTCTTATGGTAGACCCCATGGTGGGGTATATACCACACTCTACCATCACATCTGGACAGCTCGTCGTTTGGCACCTTCTCAGCATGGCCTTGGTCGAACATGGCATTCATAAAACATGTGTAGTCCGAATGGAAAGCCTCATTCTTCAGAAGTTTTCTTCGTAGAGTCATGGCTCGCAGCTCTGCTACGGCCTTGTTGTTTGGCATAGTCACATTGTCGTCTCGAAAGGGCAACCGCATTTCGTAGTGACCATCCTTCTTAACGGCTGACTCCTCAGCTATTTTCATGAATTTCTTGTCCTCAAAAGACGGCTCTGCTTGTTCTTCACAGGCCTTTTCTGGGAAGTCTTCATTGTACTGCTTAATGAGCAGTTCCTGTAGACAAGCCACAGAGATTCTATTGCAGGAAACGCACGGTCGGACTGTTTCATCGGTAAGTGACCCAACACTCGACGGGCCATTGATGATCCATCCTAAAAGGGTCCTGACAGCATAAGGCCCGTCTCCTTGGCTGTGTATGATTTCCCATGGTTCTAAAGCCCGCGGGGCATTGGCCCCAATGAGCAGACCGATGTCAGCGTTAATGGTGGTAAGTAGAACATCCTTCAGATATGGCCACTTTCGTATGTCCTCCTCTGTAGCGATGTTTTCATGGCTCACTGGTATGTTAGTTTGCGTGAAGACTTCAGGTAGTTCGATGAACGCTGTCCCTTCAAGGCTGCTCACCTCTAATCCTTTCACTTTATGGGTATCCACAACTTGTTCTTGTCCCATAGTTCTAAGCAGGATTCCTGTTCTTCTACCCTCTACGTGCAGTTCTTCCATCAGCTTGTCCGTGCAAAAAGATGCAGAACTCCCTGGGTCCAGAAACGCGTAGGTTTGGATGACCTGGTTGCTCTTGCCAGACTTAATTCTTACTGGCACGATCGCAAGCTTGCAGTCAGAGACACCGGCCCCAGTATGCTTCGTAGACATTGCAATAGCTACTGGATTACCGCTCCTAGCTGTGGGAACTGTGGAATGCTTTGCTTGACCATTACGGTTGGACTGATGCATAGAAGGCCTTCCGAGTGGGACTTGGACTTGTTGGATATGCAGAATCGTAGGGTGTCTTTTCTTGCATATCTGGCAGGTCAGACGTTTCTTGCATGCATTACTCATGTGGCCCTTGATAAGGCAAGCAAAACACATTCCATTATCCTTTAAGAACAGAACCTTTTCTTTGTGTTGTTTTACCGCCATCCGGTGACAAGATTCCATAAAGTGGTCTCCTGCTGTGCAGAATAAGCATGGTTTAGCGTAAGCCGCTCTTGAGTTTTCAGTGTGGTTTGCTAACTGATTTGTTGTTTCATCGCCTTGCTCTGTATGGGCTGCTACAGGGGCTATTGTGGTGGCGAAGCTTTTCTTGCTCACAGGCCGTTTCTGTTCGGTACCTTTGGCCATTTTAGTTGTTGACTCCTGGATAGAACCGAACACTGGATCACACAGCATCCTGGCCTGCCTCTCTGTGAACTCCACAACATGTTGGAATTTCGCTCTTCTTTGTGTACTTTCCTGTATCTCACACGCTTTAGCTCTCCATCGCTCCCGCAGCTTGTATGGCAGTTTTGACAAAATCAACTTTAAATTGGAAGGGGCGTCGAGCTCGGTCATATCTGGTAGATCTCTTGCCACATTCCAACAGCTTCGCAAATACAGGGCATAGCTGTGGAGCTCCTTACCATCCTCGGTCTTTATATTATTCCAGTTTAAGGCCTTATTGATATAGGCAGCGCTGAGGCGATACGGGTCACCAAAATGAACACTGAGAAGGCGTTTAGCTTCCCTATATCCCAGATTGGCATCCATGTGCAGGCAGCTTCGAACTAGCTCTTTAGGCTGGCCATTTGTGTATTGCTCGAGGAAGTACAGCCGGTCCAAATCATTATCGGTCTTTCTTTCCACACAGTGTTCAAAGGCTTGGATGAATGGACGGTAGCTCAAGATATCACCATCGAAGGTTGGTATTTCTCTAGAGGGAAGAGATGCTTGTCTTTGTTGCAATCTGATTAAATCTGCAAGGTCATGTTGTGTGTTGGGCGGTTGTTGTTCAGGTTGAGGATCATATGGGGGGACATGGCTATTTATTGTAGGCCGACCCACATTAATTGTCGCTGTGGTCTGTGCATGAAGTGCTGGTCGAGCTTCAAGCATGTGCATTCTTGGTTTAGGATATGTCGGTTTCTCCTCCATCATTCTCTGTAGAGGTGTTTTAGGGACTGCTCCAAGCTGTGTGTACTGAACAGGAGATGGCTCTGACACAGACACTGCGTTTTCCACATATCCCTGAAGGTATTCATTCATCCCATCTCCTTGTGGATTGCAGTTGGACGCTGGAATCATAGCTCTCCAATGCATGTAATTTTGCATCAGCTGCAGCAATATCGGTTTGAAGCTCAATCATTTCCATTTTGCTCTGGATTTGTGCCTTTTCGAGCTCAAGTGCATGTTTTTGCTGCAAACCTGCTGCTTTTGCTGCGAGGGCTGCTCTCTCAGCTGCAGCCTGTGCGCGTAGGGAAGACACAGAGGAGGCCTTTGATCCTGCCTTAGACACGCTGTCTTCAGGAGCGATCTCTACAGTACCCCTTTGTGGTTTTAATGCATATCTTGTCCAGTCCTCAACACGTTTTATGTAATCCTCAAACACCGTCATTTTAGGTTCATACCATTCAGCGTGATCCTTATCCTTTTCCTCATCGGACATTAATGCCTGCGCGTTTCCATGCGCGTCGGCAAAATCATCCATTGCGGTTTTTAATGCAGCAAGACTCTCAATAATAGTTACGACACTTGAACCAGCATCAAACAAACCCTTTGATTCATTCATCTTTCTTGTACACACACTCAGTTTTCCACCGCGTCTCGCGGTTAAAGCCTTTAGTTTTTCCTCATCCATAGTCTCAGAGATTTATTTTTCAGTTTACGCACACATCTCCGTCTCAGTCTTAATTTGCGCTTATGTCCGCGATATATTTCCAACACTAGAAGTAAACAATGTTCATAATAATATCCTCCGAAATGTTTGCTTGTGTTATTTTGAATGAGGAAGTCCGTAATTCCGAAGCTCGTCAGGGAATAAACATTTACTCACGGACCGGAGTGATGCAGGATGGGCCAATCCTTCCGATGCTTTGTCCTTATATTGGCGTTTCAAAGCCGAAAATCCTACGTCCGTGGAAGGTTCCGACATCCAGAGTTTAATCCATGGGAGTTTTTTGACTTAATGTTGCGGCCTCCGGCGAAACTTTGCCCGGAGCCACTATGTCGGGAGAAAAGATTGTCTCGGACGCGTGGCAGCTGATTTGCAAACAACTTAAACGTTTATTATGTTCGTAATTCTTTCTGTTACATATAATCGTCACGACCACGGTCAAAAAACTGTGTCCCTTTTACTCCCGCCAGCTCATTCATCAGAATCATTCACACACACTACCACCTGTATAGGTGACCAGCCCAAAATGGGTGGAGCTGAAACGTCACATGCTTACCCCATTCACAAAACACCTGTGACAAGCAGCCTATCATAACGTAACATAATTAATCATTCCTACGAAATATGACATAACATAAAATAACATGAATGGCTCCAACATGCCCCTTGTTACTGTTACAACATTTTTCAGGGTTCATTTAAGTACAAATTACTTCCATATTATCATATGTACACATGTTGCAGCAGTATGGGCAGGTAGGTGACATATATGGGTTTAATAGAAATATTTTTTGTCTTTCTAATACAAACGGTCGCTGAGAAACTGAAGGAAATATAAAAAGTGTTGCAACCGCCCCCCACTCTCCCCTACAGACAGACATGCCCAGTCATGCCCGGACATGCCTGGGCACGAGCAGCGGCTGCTTAAAACTTCATTTCTGCTCCAACACATAAACTCATCAACTAATGTCACTGTACAAAGCACCATATACACAGTTTCGTTACAGTTTCATCCTCCAGTGTGTCTGGCACAAACACACACACCAATGCAAACTTTCAACACTTTCATTACAACTAGTGTTGTTGTAACGTTATATAAAAACCTCCAAGACAAGGAATCACAACTCACCCTGTAGCTATAGTTCAGTGTCTCAGCGTGGGGACATTTAGCGGAGAGTGAAGCCCACAGGCATGTCCTCTGCACCACTGCATTAGACCCACAACTCCCGCTCCATTGTCCGATATGCTCATTCTAAACACTTTTCTCTGGGCCAGTATTCTGTTGTACAGCCTGGAACACTGCATGTATGGCCGTGGTTCATTTTCAATATCCTTGAAAAACTTCCAAACTTCCTTCTTTCTAAAGTACACAGCGCAGCTCGTGTTTGCCATACATTTTCTTAAAACGTCCTATATTTGAGCTCTACATAGTTGATTTCTTGCATAAAAAAGTCTCAGAAGTCTCAGAAGTGACTCACCAACACTGTAATGGTGGTAGTCTCGCATAACCAGCTCTATTCCCACAGCGCTGTGGAGGAAGGTCTGGCTCCAGCACAGATACATAATTTTCGTTGTTTGTAGTGTTTAAAAAAAGAGAAAACAAAGACCAGTGACTCTTTTTTTTGTTTAATGATAATTAAGATTGATAATTAGATCAAATGAAGCCACAATTCATGAATTCCCCAAGAGCTGTTCCCGTGCGGTCTCGGCTGTGTTGTCAGTTCCCGTGAGATGCCAGTGCGGTGTGCAGTTCCAGTGGGTCGCTGGTTCCCGTGTCACGCCCAGCCCCATAAGGTGCCAGCTGCAGCTTGTTGACATGCGGCTTTGCTCCCCGTGTGGTGCCCGTTCCTGTGCAGTACCATCTGTAGTGCTGGTTCCTGTGCAGTGCCATCTGTAGCGCTGGTTCCTGTGCAGTACCATCTGTAGCGCTGGTTCCTGTGCAGTACCATCTGTAGCGCTGGTTCCTGTGCAGTACCAGTTGCGGAGCCCGTTCCCAGTTAATAATAAATTGTATTTATATAGCGCTTTTCACTAACTCAAAGTTGCTTTACAGGCAGGTAGATAATAAAAACAATGCAATACAAAACAAAATTAAAGCTGCAAGCAGCGATGACGGGCCCTTGCTTCTTGCCCCAGGGGGTACTGGCAAATGCAATATCACATGTAGACCACACATTCTAAGTTTCATGTAAATTGCAAAACTTTTGCCAAGATAGAACCGTTCATGTTTCCACACCCACCTACAGGAAGTTGTTCCTCCATAACTTGCGCATTGTGTTAGCTATCAAAATTATTTTCATAACTTTTAGTTACGAGGGTCAACCGAGTCTATATCCAAGTTTTCGTGCAGATTGGACTCATGGCCCAGGAGGAGTTAGACAAAGTATGTTTCCCTTATATCGCGATGTGAATAATTAATTAAAAAAATTCGGGAATAAATCTTGTTAAGATACGCAACTTCCTGTTTCGACAGCCCCCTACAGGAAGTTGGTCCTCTGTAACTTGCGCATTGTGTTAGCTATCAAAATTCTTTTGATACATTTTTGTCATGAGGGTCCACCGAGTCTACGTGCACATTTTTGTGCAGATGGGACTCACGCTCTAGGGGGAGTTAAAAAATGTAGGTTTCGCTCAAAGCAAATTAGCTAATTAATTTAAAAAAAAAAAAAAACAGCGCCATCTAAAGGCCAATTGACGACATATTTGGCTAACAGCCTCATTGGCACATGAGGAACAACTTTCTTAAGATTTGTGTCCATTGGAATAGCCGTTGGCAAGATATAACCATTCCTGTTTCCACTCCCACCTACAGGAAGTTGGTCCTCCATAACTTGCGCATTGTTTTAGCTATCAATATTCTTTTGATAACTTTTTGTCACGAGGGTCCTCTGAGTGTATATGCAAGTTTTCGTGCCGATCGGACTCACGTCCCAGGAGTAGTTAGACAAAGTAGGCTTCTCATATGTCAATATTTTGATGATTAAATAAAAAAAATTAAAACAGCGCCATCTAATGGCCGATTGCAGACAACTTTGGCACAGTTGCTAAACCGGCCAGGAGGAACATCCTTGTCAAGCTTCGGGGCAATCGGAATAATTGTTGTCAAGATAACGCAACTTCCTGTTTAGACAGTAAGTTGCTATAACTTGCGCATTTTTTCAACTATCAAAATTCTCTAGATAACTTTTCATTATGAGGGTCAACAGATACTTCCTGCAAAGATTCAAGAAGATTGAAGTCACGGCCTAGGACGAGTTTGAAAGAATGTAAAACACCTGAAAAATGCATAATTAAAAATGGCCACCTTCCGGTTGGGCGGAGCTAATGAATGTAAATGGGAAATATGTCCGCAATGATTAGAGCAATATGGGTATTAAATCTGGTGAAGATCGGAGCAACTATGTCCAAGTTAAGGCCTTCTACGCATTAGGGGGCGCTATGGAGCCCGCTTACAGGTATCGGCCAAATCGCTGTACAGTCTCACAAAGCCCCCAGGTGTTTATGTGGGCGCCAATTTTTGTGAGTTTTTTGGTATATATTGAGGCCGTCAAAAATGTGCCCAAGGGCCAAAACCAATTAGGGGGCGCTATAGAGCAACCGTACCACTCACAGGCCTAAATGTGTATTCAGATGAAAGAGTTTAATATTCTGCACATGGCTGCAAAATTTTGAGAGTTTTCGTGCATCCTAAAGTCCTCAAACAAGTGTTCGTATGATGAAGATTTTTGCACGAAAACCAAGATTTTGGAAATTTTTGAATTTTGTAATTTTTTCTAAAAATAGCTCCATGGAGTTCAAGATGAGACCTATGTTCCCTCAAAAGTTGGTATATTAACTTCTTACTTTTTTCGGAATTAAGGCGCACGTTAGGGGGCGCTATGGAGCCCCCTGGCAACACCCGAGGCCAAGCACTACAGAACTTTGCAATTTTCACCAGTTGTGACAGGTGTGCAAATTTTTGTGAGTTTTCGTGCATGCTAACGCCCTCAAAAATGCGACAAAGGACTCGGAAAAATAATAATCTGACGAAAAACAATAGGTTCCTTCGCACTTTCGTGCTCGGGCCCTAATAAAACAAAACAAGATACATGCACAGATCAAAAGGGGAGGGGCGTGGGGCTAGGAATAGGGATAGGCAGAGGTGAAGAGATGGGTCTTGAGGCGGGACAGGAAGATGGTGAGGGACTCAGAGGTGCGGATCTCTTGGGGGAGGGAGTTCCAGAGCCTGGGAGCTGCCCTGGAGAAGGCTCTGTCCCCAAACTGCGGAGGTTGGACTTGTGGATGCAGAGGAGACCGGCTGAGGTGGATCTGAGGGTTGGTAGGGGGAGAGGAGGTCAGTGAGGTATGAGGGGGCCAGATGGTGGAGGGCTTTGTAGGTGAGGACCAGGATTTGGAGGTGATCCGGTGGGATCTCAAAGTTGATTAAACAAGAAGTATTCTAGAGCTTCTACCTTTATGCTAAGTAACAGACATGACCTAATTAATTCTTTAGAAGCTAGGTTTGGGGTGAGGCAGTCAAATGCTGATTAGGCTTAATCAGTATTTAAACAATCCTTTTCGACTCAGTTTTAGTGTCATTCAGTCTCACAGCAGTTTACATATTTTAAGTTACATTTTCTACCTAAAAGTATATTGCGCTAAAACATAAGCACGATTTTAACTTTTTTATCTTCAACATTCCTGTGTGGTGCCAGTTGGGGTGCTGGTTCCTGTGTGGTGCCAGCTGTGGCACTGGTTTCAGTCCAGAAACAATACTGTCTCACACTATTTCATATGATATTATATTATCTCCTATGTAGATACCATTCAACCTTTTTACTGCAGACACAAAACTTGTTTATTGTTACACCGGTTACAAAAACAGATGTGTGTATTGCTTATCCACTGGGCATTCATGAAGAAAACTAAATAGTAGACCTACATGTATCAAATAAAGATGTGGCGGATTTAGTCATTTTGGGGCCCAAGGCAAACACAGACATGGGGCCCTCTACACAGACACACAGACACTCACACAGACACTCGCACACAGACACTCACTCACACACAGCCTGTTAACGATGACCCTCGGGTGAAAACGAAAAAATATTTTATTGGATGTGCCTTTCGTTTATATCGGCGACGGCGTTTTTGGGGCTAAAACGCAAAAAGTGAAACCACCCTCCAGAGTGGAAATCTTAAAACGCCGCACCGCCGCTATTGCCTTAGGCAAAACGCAAAAGTCTGAAGACAGCGGCGGGAGAGAGACGAAAAAGCGCTGTTGTTCGGAGTAGGATACAGAAATTATAGGCTCTGTTAGAATTTCAATGTAATGGCTCAATATTTAAATGATTTCAACAATGTGGATAAGGTTGTTATAGTTCGATGATATGTAGGCTGTTCATTTGAGCCAGAGCAGGCGACAACGTTACGGATGAAGAGAGAAAGAGATAGAAGCGGGCACGGTCAAGGTCAGAGGAGGGTCTGCAGTCTCTGCCACTGCCTCGCTCTCAAGCAGGAGAAAGTAGAATGAATGTTCTGCGCGGGTGGGTGTCTTGGTGGTGTTGTGTGGCAGTGCCACCTAGTCACCTGGAGTGCATACTACATCGAATTTCACACACTTTTGCGTCACCATACCAATCGTTTCCGTGTAAACATAGCCTCACTCACACACAGACCCGACACTCTCACTCCACACACCACTCACACACAGACACTCTCACTCACACACACTCACACACAGACACTCACACACACACACACACACACACACACACACACACACACACAAACACACACACACACACACACGGAGATCAGCCCAATCATTTTTCTCCATTCTTCATTTGGAGTAATAATTCCTGCTTGTAAATCTTGCCCCTCTTGATTTTAGGATAAATTCTGTGTCCTTGCTCTGAACTGGGCTCTCTGCACTATTGAGCACCCTTTTGCAGTGAGATTTTTGACCAGTCTGCTGGCAAGCAAGAGTTACACACTGCATACTGCTAGTAGCTACTCAGTTGTTATTGAATTGTCGTCTTTTCGTCATAACTTCAACATTATTACACTGTACTGAAAGTGAACGTGGACAAAGGGCCGTTCCGTGGGTGCTCACGCTCTTTAAAAAAACAACAAAAATTTAAACTAGAAACAGCGCACACCAACACACACACACACACACACACACACACACACACACACACACACACACACACACCTATAACCGATAATAACCGTAATAAGCTACCAACCAGACAGCCACCACAACACAGATTTGGATGAAAAGTTAACTGACATGTAACGATCAGCCGTGGGAAATTAAATCAATGACACAAACACGCTAGACAGAGTAGTTATTAGTTATAGTTACATTTATTACTGGCAGTCTGCACGTGGGTGCAGTACGTGGGTGCTCGAGCTCGGAGCACCCACGGTACCTATCTGGAAGTTTTTTACCTGAAGTTGAAATCCTCATCATCCTGTAAAGGTGAAGGATGTAACGTTAGCAGCAATATCGCTGGAGCAGCCTGGCTGCTCTGTCGGCAGCACGGGTAGTCCTCGCTAGCAGCAGTGTGTGATGGTGTTGTAGCGTTTTGTTATTGTCGCCGGGCATCACGAAGAACTTTGTTAACTTCGGCAATTTTTTTTTAAAAACGTTTTTTTTTCTCCTCCTTTTTCAGCACCCGCTTGGGTAGTTTCGCTTCATTACTCTAGTCTGTACACTGTCTGTCACTCTGCACACGCACTCTGTCTGTCTCAATACATCCATGGTCTGTCTGTCACTTTTTCTCCGTTTTTGGCGCAGTACATTACAGCCTTGTCACTTCCAGATGGCAGTACCTAGGTGATTTAATGGAATAGTCAATGTAGTGAGGTGGGGGCCTGGTCAAACTAATGATTTGATCCATTTTGCAAATGGAGTTTTAGAAATATATAATTTGCGAAAAGTAAAAAAAAAAAAACAACCCTTAACCATAAGTTAATAGGGCATTTTGGGGGGCCCTAGGTAGCTCGGGGCCCAAGGCAATTGCCGACCTTTGCCTAATGGTAAAGTCCGCCCCTGCCAGCCAGTTATAAAAGTGGAAACGCTACAGAGAGGCTCTATTAACTGACTATTTTTAAATATAATGGCAGAAAACAACTGTGACAAGTACCACTCTGGCGTATGCAGTGGGCTATGTTTTGCATTAGTTGTTTTGACAACGTTTGTCAAAGTGCATATAGAGTCTTTTGTAAAGTGCATAAAGAGTCTTTTATAAAGTGCATATAGGGTCTTTTATAAAGTGCATATCGAGTCTTTTATAAAGTGCATATCGAGTCTTTTATAAAGTGCATATCGAGTCTTTTATAAAGTGCTGTAGTTTACAGTCTATAGCTTCAAAGTGTCCCAAGGAAGGAGTTGTTTTCTGTCCATTGTTCTTCTCCTGATCTCAGTGAGCACTTGTTTGCACACGTCTGCACTGTTTATGACTGTTTTTCCACAGCTTGATGCATACAATACATATGATTATTTTTAACAGTTCCTTTTGTTTCTCTGGTAGAGATTCGTCAACAATACAGTACACACATCACAGACTTATATGAAAGATCAATATTTACACCATACACTCCTAATTTGTCCCAGACCTCTTTAGCTCTATAACAGTCCATCAATAGATGCTGCTGTCTCATCTTCATTGCAATTAATCATGGGACATTTTTTTGTTTTTACATAACAACTACAAGAAACAACAGCTCTAACAGCGAGTCGGTTTACCGACATCAGCCATCTCATATCGCGAAAGCTCTCTGAAAGGTTTTCATTTTTAAAAAATTTCAGGAACTGGGTTCCTTCGTTATGTGTTAAATGTTTATAATGTATATACCCATCATATTTATAATCATACATTTTTTTTTAAATCATTTTACTTGGGAGGCCATTCCAGTCAATTTTAAGATTTTCATATTCATACATAAAATCAGCATAAATGAGGTTATATTCTTGACCTTGTCTTGCTCTCCCTCTTCTTTTCCTCCACTTGGAGCGATCACCGACCCAAAGAGCATTCCTCGAGATGGCAACTGACACATTTTTAACAAAAGCTATATATACTTTTATAATCATATCTACTGCCCCTAACCCCCCATATTCTTTGCTTGAGGAAAGATATTTGCTAAAAATAGGAGTTTGGATAAGTTGAAAGTTTTAACAATATTGACTCTTGATATATAATTGGTGTTTTTGTTTTCCCATTTTTTAACTTCTTCTTTAACTTCACATAGTTTATTTTCCCAGTTTTTCTCACTACAGTCTTGATTACAAATGGTCAAACCTAAGATTTTAATTTCATCCTTTACTTTAATGTTGATGTCACGTTTCTTACTTTCAGCTCCGATCCAAACTCCCTCTGTTTTATCATGGTTTAAATTGGCACCGGAAGCTAGTTCATACAAATTCAGGTGGTTAGTTAAAAAATACCAACACCATTGGCTCTGCTTTCCCCAATAGATATTACACTTTGTCCTTTTTTCCACATATTACAAACATCAGTGACGTCATTATAGGTATTCAGTCTGAGCTCCTGAGCACAAAGAATATCAAAATCTGTGTCTAAAAGATATTTCAATTTCTTAGATCTAAAAGATTTAGACATGATGTTTTTGGGGAAAAGCTAAGCCTATGGTGATGGTTTATCATCCAGACGTTTGTTTTCTTTATATGTTATAGTACGATTTCTTTTTTTTTTCTTTTTAACTTCCTCATAGGGAGGATCATGCTGAAACTCTGGAGAAGGGAAATCAGGTGTCGGGGAGAACGAGCCCGAGTTACTTTCACCAGAAGCAATGACAGCGTTATCAGCAGCGGGGGTGCTGCTGGCTCGCTGACCGGCTGTCAGCCCGGTAGAGCTAAAATCTGAACTAGGACTCTCACTGGCACTTTCATAACTCTGTTCGTTTTCCTCATTTTCATCACCATCACTGTCACTATCGTCAGACATGCTTACTATGCCACTGATGCTCAACTCTTTCTCCTCACCTGATTGAAGGGAGACCTCAGGAGGGGGGCTCCTGGTCTGCAAGGTGGGTTGAGTGAGATGCTGCTGCTGCTGGGACACTGGAGCATGTTTCGGTCCTCCAGGATGATGAGACGATGGTTGTTGTGGCTGTCCTCCAGGCTGCAGAGTAGCTGGCTGTCACAGGTTTACTTCAGGCTGCTGGGTCTCTGGTTGTTGGAGCGGTCCTCCAGACTGCTGGGTCGCTGGTTGTTGTTGCGATCTTCCAGGCTGCTGGTCTGCGGGCTGCCTCTGCTGTGTTCCAGGCTGTTGCTGGGAGTCACCGCGGGGGGGAGGAGCGGCGGTGTTTCCCAGCTGAGAAAGGCCCTTGATTTTATTGACGAAGGATTTAGGACACTTGAAGAAAGTATGTCCCTTCTCACCACACAGGGAGCGTTCACTGTTGTTTTGGCAGGTGGAGGCTTTGTGGCCCAGGCTTCCACATCGCCAGCACTTCATAGTCAGGCAATCTTTCACTTGATGGTCAGTTGCTTGACAAATAAAGCACTTGGTGACCTGGCAAGTGTATATAATTCGGCCATTGTATGGACCCAGGGATATAGAATTTGGCAAATCAACAAGGTGACCAGAGGTGTTGACATGCATGCGGATTTTATATTTGTGAACTCCGTACCATATACCGAATTTATCGAGAGGCTTGTAAACTGACTGAATGATGTCGCAGTACCGTTTTAAATAGAGTTCAATGTCATGATCGGAGACTCTGCCCGTCCAGAATTTTACGACGATTGTCATGACATCTACAGCCACAGAAGACTCAATACTCCAGTCACGCCATTTTGCATCGTTTGACTTGGCGGAGGCAACTTCAAGGAAGCGTTGGAGGGGAGCTTCATAGTAGAAGACCAACTCAAAGTCTTTCCTGTTGGGCAGAGCTATGAATGAGTAAACGTCTGTGGGACTCACCCAGGAGGACTGGAATAATAACTGTTCAGCAACGTAATCTGTAGTCTGGTGCAGGGCCATCACCAGTGAATTTCAGTCTTGCCCAATGTTTGCCAAAATTGGTAGCGTAGGGGACTGAGCTTTGAGATGCCATTTCAGGCACACGCGAAGCATACAGGGGTAGGGAGCTTAGCTAACTCAGCAGAGAAAGCTTCCTCCTCCCCCCTTGCCTCTTCCGGAAATTTTTCAGTTCAGTCGATGAAACGAATGAAGTCAACGGTCCCCAACCGGCTGTATTTACATCTTATCTGCGGACGTCAGAGAAGACATGTCACCAACACAGCCAGACTGCGCAGGCATCAAAACAACTCAACACACGTTACTGCTTTGTTTATATTTCACACAGGCCTACAGCCCTGGTTGCTGATGTTGTTAATTTATTAATAATTTCTCCCCAATCAGGAATCACCACCCTGCTGGAACATGTCCAGTCGTGTAGTTTTGGGGTTAAAAACCTTTAATGGAGATTTATAACGGTGGGAACTGCCGCTTCACTCTGTTACAGTCTGACCCTTGCGCAGTAGGCCACATTGTTCCCGTATTATAGTTTTTCAGAACAAAGCGTTTTTCTTCAATTTTGGTCATTTATAGATATATTTTAACGATATTTCATGTGGTCCTGCCTCTGTAGTTTAGTTTTATGCTTTTAAATATTTAGAGCTTCATGTACCTGACTTTTAGTTTGCATTTATCATAATATCAAGTATGTCAAAAAATTAAAATTATAACTGACATCTTTGTGATCCAGTCCAAGGTTCAATGTTGCTGTAATGAAGTAACTTGTATTAAACTGAACACAAGATGGCTAGCATTAGCTAGTGCCATATTATTGTATTCTAATAATCTTTCTGCAGTCATACCTCCTGACAAAGTAGCGTATATTCTCCGATATTCTGACTTGTTTCAGAGATTTTCTAAATCAAGCATTATTTCTCTGGAGTTTGGCGCAGCGACCTGCCTCCTTTAGTCTCGTTTTCAGGATACAGACGGCACTTTATATTATCACTGATACAATTAGTTTTAAAAATGATATCTATCTAGGTTTCACAGAGGTTCATTGTTGCTGTAATGAAATCACTGTTCAACACAAGATGGCAGCAGTGAGGTAACATCACGGTGAGCTGAACCAGACTCCATTGTGTCATTTTCCCTCAGAACAGGAGTTTCTGGTCTGCCGATTAAAATAGATTCCCTTGTAAATTAATTTGGTTAAAAAAATAATCCGAATTCTGTTCGACAAAGTCTTTTTCTAGTTTGGTTTGTCTGCCTGTATAATGTGATAAATACATGGACCTTATATACCTGGCCTTTGGCTTAAATGTATTCTTAGTCAACTTTGTCATTGTGCACATCACAACTACAGCAACGAAATGTAAATTTAGTTAGCGTCTAACTAGAAGATTATAGTGGTTATATACGCTACAGTCTGTAGAGCATGCAAGGTATGAAATGCTATATAAATAAATATCCAGGCAGTCGTGCTGCCCAAGAAGACAGAGAAGCCCGCCAAGAAGTAAACACCCGGAACCGGCTTCATCCAAACCAGCAACAACTGCTCTTTTAAGAGCCACACACATCCAACTAAAGAGAAATCCTTATTTACCATTTGTCTATCGTGAATGTAATTCAGTGTTTTTCGTGTGCGGTAAGTGAGCCTTTCAATCAATTTGTAGATCACATTTTACAAACTTATCTTAAAAATACGTATTTAACAAGTTACTGTACACATCTCCCACTTTTCCCAAGTCAAAAGTCACACAACCAGAGCTCATTATTTAACATTCCATATTTATTTAATATTTCTTTTGTTAACATGAAGCCAAATTTGGCCAACAGCTGATGAGGTCACACCTTCTGATATTTAAATTGCCACACTGTTTTCTAGCTTTTTTGGATCCATGTATGTGTATGGGACCTCCAGCCTCTCGTTTCTGGCTTTGATGTCCGCACTTAACACTTCAAGCTCTCCGTGAAAAGCCTTGATCAGCTTGCAAGGAATCTTCTCACTGAAATGGTCCTCTGGGTATTGGCCAAGAGGGACCTAATGACAAATGATATATTTAAAAAAAAAAAATACAGTTTAGAAATGTTTGAACTTAAACTATTGGCAATATAATGCCCAGTTATAGTGAGCATGATTTCTTTGTGGCTCCACCAGGGTATCTTGCCCTAATGACTGACCTACTTTTACAACCTGAACAAAAAAGGTGATTTATATAATATTTTAACTCTGTTACCGCGCAGGTCAGATTTGGGTGGGGGCCTTAAAACCGGAGAGAAGGGGACCCCTGTGGGACGAGAAGGAGCAGGGTGGTTGTTTTTTGTGGGGGGGAGATATTATTATTAAAAAAATTTTTTTAAGCATTATTTTAGCATGTGTTGCATTTAGTGTAAAAACATCACTGTGACTAAGTGCAGCCTCACAGACCTGTTAGCATGGCTGTAGAATGTTAAAGTGATGGTTTGGAGCAATTTCACCCTAGGGTCCTTTACACCATGACCTGGAGCCAAACAACCCCCCCCCACACAAGCATTTTTCACCTGGATGAACATTGGTTGAGCTCTCTCAAAAAGAGATAAATATATCTATCAATTTAATGATTAAATAAGGTAGTGTCTCCAAACTTACCTCAATTGTAACTTGTCTGCTAGTTGTACTACAGCACTTCCTTTTAAAAAGTAAGTTAAAATAGATCTTTTACAAACTTTTCAATCCATCGTTTTGTGATTACAGAACCTATTTGTCACTGGCTACTGTAGAAGTTTGGTATATTTCGTGTTTTAGTGATTACGGGGATTTACAAGACACAAACGTGGATCCATTAGTGCCCGCGCACTAAGCTAACCAGCTGGTAGCATGCTTCGACCCCAACATAACAATGGAAAAAAGCTTATAGGGGTAGTTTGGCTCGAGGTCATGGTGCAAAGGACGCTAGGTTTAAATTACTCCGAACCATCACTTTAATGTCTTCCATCTTTCTTCAGTTCAGAAAGAAACTGAAACACCTCATGAACCCATTCCACGAAAATAGCAACATTATAATTCATCATTGGGGTAAATTAAAGGCTTCACCTGTCCAGTATTCACAGCTGAGTGCTGTCCTGAGCAAGTGAAGATCACCATGGTGACAAACTTGACCATCTCAACCACGGTGGTAAAGCTCTGTGAAATTCCTGAGAATCAGAACCAATAAACTGACTCAAAGACATCACGATGAATAGTTGAGTTATGTTTGCATTATAATTTATAAATGTGCACATAAAGCATCATTTATCACCAGAATGAGCTTATAAAAAAAAAGCTCACCTGTGCCTGTTTGGGAAAGAAATCCATGCTCAAAAATGTCTGAAATCCACTTCTGCAGTTCAGAGTCTTTCTGGACCTCAGCATCATTCTTGTAGTAGAAGCTGAGCACTCCCTGCACAAACCTTGGAGGAATGTAGATGGGTGAAATATAAAAACAGATTCCTAGTTGATATGCATTGCTATAAATTTTTTTGATTAGTAGTTAATACCTTTAGATTATAGACAGGAAACTCTACAAATGTTGGCTGACTCAAAATTATTCATGAGAAATTGAATTGAGTTACATAAGAACAAAAAGCTAGCTACTGAAGAGGGCATGATTTGGGCTCCTTTCTTCCAATATGGGGACACCTGTACTACCTTTGAATGATATCCCAAAGCTTGAGTCCATCATCCCTGTAGTAGAAGTTCGGCAGAGCCTCCACACCACGCTCAGCGATGTCCTCTGGGATGCAGAGGGAGCTGTAAGTCACTGAGGACAGTGATCTCTCCAGGATTGTCATCATACCCTCTCCACCAGAAGCTGCAAACTAGATATCAGTCAGATAAGGAATGTAGTTAGAGACAAATACTGTAAATGACATTGAAAAATAAGTTGGTGAGCTTCTTGGTATTTACATACCTCTGTAAAAACTCCAGTATCAGATATTAGAAGATTTCGAGCTAAGTAGTTGATCTGCAGAGTGTAGCGAGTGTGGGGTATAAGGAGCTGAGGGAAAGAGGGAACTCTGTTAGTAACACTATGTTAACAAACTCCGAAATCTTGATGCTTCTTTTCCATTTAGCAGTGAGAAATGCTTGCAGACAAACATGATTCATCAACTTTGGAAGATAAAAAAACAAGTTTATAAAACTACAACTACAGTAAGTTGAGTATTCAGCCTTCAGTTACCTTGTACAGTGGATGCACCATTGGCACATTACGCAGCAGTGACACTGCAAACACTTCAGCCAGCAGATGAGTGCGCATCAGGTGAACATTGAGTTGATGCGCACTGAAATCTGCACTTCTCACAAAAATCTTGGCTATCAACCAGTCGTACTCAGAATCAGTAGGAAAGAAGATGGGGTTGTCATCTGCTGGAGTCTGCTTCAGCTGCACGAGAAGGAACAGGGATGTAGTTTATTCAATCCATTTCCAGTACTGGTTGATAATGTTGAAGAATGTGCTGTAATTGTTGAAAGTTATTGCCCATTTACTATAGGTTTCATCTGCTATTCAGTTAGTTGATCCCTTAAGAGGAAATTAATTTTCATTGAATCCCAGGTCAGAGCACAGGATCAGTTGATCCTCAGTCAATTATTTAACTGCTAACTTCTTAGGTCTTTGACAAAAGGAAAGGAGGAAGTAGGCTGTCTGGCAATTGCAATGAAAATACTTTAAATATAGCTTTCTCTAGACCATTCATATGCAGTATGTTTGCACTCCATTTGTGTAATTTTACTAAAGGCAGTTCTGTCTACCCTGTATATGACATGTACAGTATAGTAGTGCATGGCTGTCAGTCCTGGACGAAGGATTACTCCCTAACCTAATGCTTCACTATAAACTACATTTGAGTGCTAATCTCACCTGAATAGCAATTGGCATCAGTTTATCATCAGGTGTTGTGTGGAGTAGGATGAGAGGAGCCATCAAGTACTGCTTCTTCCCATTGACGGTGTTTGCTTTCACTCCATCCAAAAGCTTGTAGTCACACAGGAATATGTTGCCCTTCTGTTTGAAAGTTTAGTGAGGATGAGAAACTATTTGACTCACATGCATACAGTGTGGCTATTACATACACTAAGCAAACATTCAAAATGCAATTCCTCATTGAACATGTCGGGGCAGAACAAGATTGTTTCAAATACTAAGGTCACTAAAGATTAGGATATTCACCTCCATTTCATTTCTCAAGCTACCCTGACCATGACGGAAGACCATGTCGTCAGTGACAGGAAAGTTATCCGGCAGAGCTGAACAACGTCTGATCAACATGGGGTTGATTCCATTTAGATACTGCAGTAGCAGCCAAAGGCGTCCTCCTTCCAATGTTCCTGGACATAGTCTGGAAAATGAACAGAGTTAAACTTAACTGAATTCAAAACGGTTAGAAAATCTTACTCTGCCACTATTCAGTCCCTCCAGAAAAATGAGATTATGCGATCGCATGATTCAACGCATAATCAGCTAAAGTCCACATATTTATGCGGGGGCCGCATTTTTTCCAAATACGCTGCACTTTCGCCGCTTTCTGTGCAAAATATGCGGGGCTTGCATGATTTCATAATCCCTGCATTTTTGTTGCTTTTTAAGAAAACGTGCTGCATAATCAAGGATTTTTGCCCGCAACAATCTCAACAAAACTCTGCATTTTTCTGGAAGGACTGACTTATCAGCTTAGTTGTCCCCTGCATGCGAAACTGAAACACAACAAAGCATAAAATTAGGAAACCCTTACATGGTCAGACACATTTACTTCTGTCACTTTTGAGACAATTACAGAAGCCAATAAACTAGTATTCAGTAGTTTCTTCTTAGGGAGGAATGCAGTCAAATATCAGAGAAAATACAGTTAGGCGTAGCACAAAATTCTGGGCCCTGTAGAAAGGCATTTTCTATGGGCCCCTCCCCACATCCACAGCCATCTTTTTGGGCCCTCCTCACATGAGGGCCCTGGGTAGTCATTCCCCATTTTCCAGCAGTCCGACACCCCTGTGTACTACTATGAATACAGTATCAAGTATTTCATGAAACGACCATGATAGTACCTGATATGTCAGTCCGTTTGCAGCAGAACACCCGATTGATATCATCAATGTTTGTCCAGTTCTCCTTGCAATCAGCCAGACCCTTAAGTTGAAGTTCGTCAACCTAGAAAATAAAAGTAGAGCAACTTCATTATACTGCCTTAAATCACATAGATAGTCAGGTACATAGTAACACAGATTTGACAGAATTTGAGGACCTCACCCGGTGGCTGCAGTGTAGAAAAACTCTGTCTTCTTAGTAAAGGAGAAGCGGACCTCACAAGGCAAAGAAAGAGGGTCCGTTGCCTTCATGCAGTGGGGTATTCCCTCTGCATACACATCCCAGCTGGAATAAATATAGAAGAGCAGAGAGGTGAGGAACTTTGGACTACATACCAGTGGAACTGCCATTTATCTAATGTGCTGTCCTTGACATGTATTTATTTATGCAATATTGCAATTTTGCAGCCTATGTTACAGTAAAATGCATTTAAATAAACCCTGGCAGGTGTAACATCATATTGTGGTTCATTTATCATTGTGTGCCATGAATGTATTAACCAAAGGTGGAGGAGGTTTGGAGGCATGTTAGTTCGAGTGCATGAAATAAAAATGTGTTGTTCTGAGCTCTCACCAATAGTCCTTCTCTCTTTGATCCAGTTCCTTCTGCCGACACAACCTGCCAAAATAATTGTCGTCTTCGAAGACTCTCAGAGCTTGGAGAAAGAACCACAACAGATTGAATTTGTTTATACTGTATATACAGTATAATATGTTGAAATTAATTTACTCCAGCCTCCTCAGACCGGCTTGTAGAACGTGTCTTCATTTTATGTCTTCTGTGGTCAGTGAACAGCGTACAGAACGCAAAGCTAATTCCCACAAACCTGTTCCCTCTCGGAAGAGGTGCACCTCGCTGTCAGTGATCCAGCGGTAGACGGGAAAGTTGTAGGTATCTCCCTCAGGAGATTTCACTACTACCTTGGTGGGGAACCAAGTGTCTTCAGGGAACAGTTGGGAGACACTGTTTGTCCAGCTCTATCAGGACCAGCTTTCCAATGGAGATAGGGCGCAGGATATCAACTGGAGTAATAAAATAACACATTACATTTTTACAACATACAATACAACTTAAAAAAAATTGCAAGAATCATGCAACTTCATCAAATCTGCTGAACTGCTTTAAGTGCTACCGTAACAACTTCAGCCATGCTTTAGTTTGTTAGAATCATTGCCCGTTTCTTGTCTTTGCCTTACTAACTCATGTCAATTCAGACACTGAACTTTGCCACTCCATGCTGCTCTGTATTACCTGCTCATTCCATTCACCTGGCCTACATTTAATTAAATCAAATGTAAAGGGGGGGGAGAAAAATCAAACTTGTGCAATTGATCGCCGTATTTGGTTGGGGGGAATAAAAAGGGTGCCGAACTACGGGGAGATACTCCCTTAACACGGCCCTGAAAACGTTTTGTGAAATTTTGGGAGTCTCTAAAATATTTAACAATGTGTATTTTGACGTGTACGTTTTCAGTTTTGTGTAATGTATATGTTGGATTATTATGTTGTAAAACGAAAATATTCATGCGTATGTAAGAGATTTTAACTATTCACTTCAAGCGCAAAGAACTATACATGCTATTCTTGTTATGAGCATCAAGGCGCGGTGGCGCAAATTCAACTCATGTTTAGTACATGTTAACTCAAAGATTCATAAAAAAAAACATAAACGTTGGAGGCCATTAATGGGCTCAAAGTCCTTGAAATCCATCCTGCAGTAAGTATCATATAGCCATGGCAAAAAGAAAACAAGGCAGTTTAATTCATTTTGGTTTTACTAAGAAATTGTGTAGCGATGACGTTAATAGCACGACTAATTCACCGGTTGCAAGCCCTGTTAGTTAGCACACCTCCCCCCGGGGTGACAACGCAAGGAGAAGCTGAAGAAATAATGTCCTCTCTGGCTGAAGATGATCCTAACCCTTCTCGCTCCTCTCTCCCGTTAAATTGGAACAGCCAGCAGCGGAGAGACTGGAAGAGCCCGTATACATGGCTGTTTGTTAAGGATGGAAGCTGGGGTGCGTCGCTATGGTCTAATTGAACGGAGGAGTTCGGTACTCTTCGGTAGCCTCAGTAACTTTAACCGTTGTTCATGTGAAATCTCAAAGACAGCCTGATGCTTTGTTTATAGACTATTTATTTGTGGCTGGCTGTTTGACCCATCTACTCCTGTCGATAAAGTATAATAGGGTAAATCCTGTAGTGCATACACTCATACATCTTTGTAAGTCATTGTAAGTCGCAAGCGTACGACCCCCCACGTGGAAAAAAGGCCACGGTATAGTTCTTACACTGAATAAAACACCATATAGGCAACCTTGAGAAATCATGTAATACATTTAAGCGGAGAGAGGGATATTTCAGACTCACTGTTCCACTGGTGGGGGGTAGAGTCCGTTTGACGCGTTCGCTCTCCCCATCTGTTCCCACCAGCTTAATGAAAACATCGTTAAAAGTGGCGGCACCGACGAGCTTGCCGGTGGATACGGTCACTTCATAATTCACCATTCTCACTCCGGAAAGCAGCAGACTCCTGGTGGGGAGAAAACACTAATGACCACTGGTACGTGTGTGTTTCCTCTGCTCTCTTGTGTCCTGATCCAGGTACCACCCCTTTCATCTGACAGGTCAGGCACACCTGCAGCGCTTCAGCAATCAGGGCTACTGACATTTGGTGCGTTCATGCCACCTGGGAATATCGGGGACCGCCCCCGTGGTTACGTTGTTTTTCCGACTAGCAGCGATTTCTTTCAGTAATCCGGCTTCACCTAACCTAACAACCGCGGTCCCGCATAACCTGTACTACGACGCTGGTTATCAACTAGTTCAGTCAACTCAGGGTTTCCCAATCCAGCGGCGCGCACGTTCACTTAAAAGAGGCGGTGTTTGCGCACCACGACCAATCGCAAACATCTACCAGAGCCGCATGTTATATAAGAAGAGCAAATTATAATTCTCCATAAATATGAAGAACACAGACTCGGTTTTACAGGGAAAATGCAACACAGTCGCTGCTTCCTAAAACAGGAAGGAAAGTGAGGAAAAAAAAAAAAATAGCCGACGCTGTAGATGTTTAAATCACAACGCTTATTAATATCACTTCCTCATCAGTCAGGACCAAGATGTGACCATAATTACACTTGTGCTTTCCATAAACTGTCGTTGCTTTAGCCTATTATTGCAGTTGCAACCCTGGCAGTGGGAAGCGACCGTGAGAGCAAATAAAATATAAAAACATAATTCAAACCGATGTGTGCATTGGCGACACACGGCTCAAGAAGCCGATATGTAGTTCCCTCCCATTATAATATACATATTTCATAAAAATACCAATCAGGGAGTGTTAACGGCGTTGTCGGTCTCTAAATGTTTTAACTTTTATGAGCGCATCTCTCTCTCTCTCTCTCTCTCTCTCTCTCTCTCTCTCTCCCTCACACCGAGCTCCGCCTGATCTTCTTTAAGAACGGTGACGCCGTTATCAATCGAGTATTGATTGGTCAGTAGGCGGTGCTTTTACACCGGTTGATCTCTGATCTCCAACTTAACCTGCTCCCTACCAGGTTAGGTGTTCCGCATGAGTTACCACGGCGATTGAACCCGATAACAACTAATCCACCTTCGTAGTACAGAAAATCCTGGGTTGAACCTGAAGGTAAGCGCAAGCCAGAATAATACGAATAGTAGCTAGCAGGCCTCTGAGGCTCTGGGCTACGCTGGTGGCACCGCCGTTGGCAGTTAGTAAGCCAAGTGTTATGCCAAACGCCAATATAACAGAAGAAGAAGAACACGCATCCCGACCATGTGAACGCTGCCAGTCGGAAAAACAACCTAACCACGGGGGCGGTCCCCGATATTCCCAGGTGGCATGAACGCACCAAATGTCAGTAGCCCTGATTGCTGAAGCGCTGCAGGTGTGCCTGACCTGTCAGATGAAAGGGGTGGTACCTGGATCAGGACACAAGAGAGCAGAGGAAACACACACGTACCAGTGGTCATTAGTTGATCTCTCCCACCAGACGTCTGCTGCTTTCCGGAGTGAGAATGGTGAATTATGAAGTGACCGTATCCACCGGCAAGCTCGTCGGTGCCGCCACTTTTAACGATGTTTTCATTAAGCTGGTGGGAACAGATGGGGAGAGCGAACGCGTCAAACGGACTCTACCCCCCACCAGTGGAACAGTGAGTCTGAAATATCCCTCTCTCCGCTTAAATGTATTACATGATTTCTCAAGGTTGCCTATATGGTGTTTTATTCAGTGTTCGAACTATACCGTGGCCTTTTTTCCACGTGGGGGGTCGTACGCTTGCGACTTACAATGACTTACAAAGATGCATGAGTGTATGCACTACAGGATTTACCCTATTATACTTTATCGACAGGAGTAGATGGGTCAAACAGCCAGCCACAAATAGTCTATAAACAAAGCATCAGGCTGTCTTTGAGATTTCACATGAACAACGGTTAAAGTTACTGAGGCTACCGAAGAGTACCGGAACTCCTCCGTTCAATTAGACCATAGCGACGCACCCCAGCTTCCATCCTTAACAGCCATGTATACGGGCTCTTCCAGTCTCTCCACTGCTGGCTGTTCCAATTTAACGGGAGAGAGGAGCGAGAAGGGTTAGGATCATCTTCAGCCAGAGAGGACATTATTTCTTCAGCTTCTCCTTGCGTTGTCACCCCGGGGGGAGGTGTGCTAACTAACAGGGCTTGCAACCGGTGAATTAGTCGTGCTATTAACGTCATCGCTACACAGTTTCTTAGTAAAACCAAAATGAATTAAACTGCCTTGTTTTCTTTTTGCCATGGCTATATGATGCTTACTGCAGAATGGATTTCAAGGACTTTGAGCCCATTAATGGCCTCCAACGTTTATGTTATGAATCTTTGAGTTAACATGTACTAAACATGAGTTGAATTTGCGCCACCGCGCCTTGATGCTCATAACAAGAATAGCATGCATAGTTCTTTCTTGAAGTGAATTAGGTTAAAATCTCTGACATGCATGAATGATATTTTTTCAGTTTTACACATAATAATCCACGATGATCACATTACACAAAACTGAAAATTGCACGTCAAAATGACACATTGTCAATATTTTTAAAGACTCCCAAAATTTCACAACAGTTTTCAGGGGAGCCCATGTGTTAAGGGGAGCCTATCTCCCCCGTAGTTCGCACCCTGATTTTATTCACATCAAATACGGCGATCAATTGCACAAGTTTGATTTTTCTCCACCCTTTTACATTTGATTTAATTAAATGTAGGCCAGGTGAATGGAATGAGCAGGTAATACAGAGCAGCATGGAGTGGCAAAGTTCAGTGTCTGAATTGACATGAGAGTTAGTAAGGCAAAGACAAGAAACGGGCAATGATTCTAACAAACTAAAGCATGGCTGAAGTTGTCACGGTAGCACTTAAAGCAGTTCAGCAGATTTGATGAAGTTGCATGATTCTTGCAATTTTTTTTAAGTTGTATTGTATGTTGTAAAAAATGTAATGTGTTATTTTATTACTCCAGTTGATATCCTGCCCTGTCTCCATTGGAAAGCTGGTCCTGATAGAGCTGGACAAACAGTGTCTCCCACTGTTCCCTGAAGACACTTGGTTCCCCACCAAGGTAGTAGTGAAATCTCCTGAGGGAGCTACCTACAACTTTCCCATCTACCGCTGGATCACTGACAGCGAGGTGCACCTCTTCCGAGAGGGAACAGGTTTGTGGGAATTAGCTTGGCGTTCTGTACGCTGTTCACTGACCACAGAAGACATAAAATGAAGACACGTTCTGCAAGCTGGTCTATGAGGAGGCTGGAGTAAATTAATTTCAACATATTATACAGTATAAACAAATTCAATCTGTTGTGGTTCTTTCTCCAAGCTCTGAGAGTCTTCGAAGACGACAATTATTTTGGCAGGTTGTGTCGGCAGAAGGAACTGGATCAAAGAGAGAAGGACTATTGGTGAGAGCTCAGAACAACACATTTTTATTTCATGCACTCGAACTAACATGCCTCCAAACCTCCTCCACCTTTGGTTAATATACATTCATGGCACAAAATGATAAATGAACCACAATATGATGTTGTTACACCTGCCAGGGTTTATTTAAATGAATTGTACTATAACATATGCTGTAATATTGCATAAATAAATACATGTCAAGGACAGCACATTAGATAAATGGCAGTTCCACTGGTATGTAGTCCAAAGTTCCTCACCTCTCTGCTCTTCTATATTTATTCCAGCTGGGATGTGTATGCAGAGGGAATACCCCACTGCATGAAGGCAACGGACCCTCTTTCTTTGCCTTGTGAGGTCCGCTTCTCCTTTACTAAGAAGACAGAGTTTTTCTACACTGCAGCCACCGGGTGAGGTCCTCAAATTCTGTCAAATCTGTGTTACTATGTACCTGACTATCAATGTGATTTAATGCAGTATAACGAAGTTGCTCTACTTTTATTTTCTAGGTTGGCTGAACTGCAACTTAAGGGTCTGGCTGATTGCAAGGAGAACTGGACAAACATTGATGATATCAATCGGGTGTTCTGCTGCAAACGGACTGACATATCAGGTACTATCATGGACGTTTCATGAAATACTTGATACTGTATTCATAGTAGTACACAGGGGTGTCGGACTGCTGGATAAATGGGGAATGACTACCCAGGGCCCTCATGTGAGGAGGGCCCAAAAAGAAGGCTGTGGATGTGGGGAGGGGCCCATAGAAAATGCCTTTCTACAGGGCCCAGAATTTTGTGCTACGCCTAACTGTATTTTCTCTGATATTTGACTGCATTCCTCCCAAAAAAACCTACTGAATACTAAATAGTTTATTGGCTTCTGTAATTGTCTCAAAAGTGACAGAAGTAAATGTGTCTGACCATGTAAGGGTTTCCTAATTTTATGCTTTTGTTTCAGTTTCACATGCAGGGCACACCTAAGCTGATAAGTCAGTCCTTCCAGAAAAATGCAGAGTTTTGTTGAGATTGTTGCGAGCAAAAATCCGTGATTATGCGGCACGTTTTCTTAAAAAGCAACAAAAATGCAGGGATTATGAAATCATGCAAGCCCCGCATATTTTGCACAGAAAGCGGCAAATTATGCGGCGAAAGTGCAGTGTATTTGGGAAAAAAAATGCGGCCCCCGCATAAATATGTGGACTTTGGCTGATTATGCGTTGAATTATGTGATCGCATAATCTCATTTTTCTGGAGGGACTGAATAGTGGCAGAGTAAGATTTTCTAACAGTTTTGAATTCAGTCAAGTTTAACTCTGTTCATTTTCCAGACTATGTCCAGGAACATTGGAAGGAGGACGCTCTTTTTGGCTACCAGTATCTAAATGGAATCAACCCCATGTTGATCAGACGTTGTTCAGCTCTGCCCGATAACTTTCCTGTCACTGACGACATGGTCTTCCGTCATGGTCAGGGTAGCTTGAGAAATGAAATGGAGGTGAATATCCTAATCTTTAGTGACCTTAGTATTTGAAACTATCTTGTTCTGCCCCGACATGTTCAATGAGGAATTGTATGTTGAATGTTTGCTTAGTGTATGTAATAGCCACACTGTATGCATGGGAGTCAAATAGTTTCTCATTCTCACTAAACTTTCAAACAGAACGGCAACATATTCCTGTGTGATTACAAGCTGTTGGATGGAGTGAAAGCAAACACCGTCAATGGGAAGAAGCAGTACTTGATGGCTCCTCTCATCCTACTCCACACAACACCTGATGATAAACTGATGCCAATTGCTATTCAGGTGAGATTAGCACTCAAATGTAGTTTATAGTGAAGCTGTATGTATGTTGCCTTTAAAAGCTATATTTAAAGTATTTTCATTGCACTTGCCAGACGGCCTACTTCCTCCTTTCCTTTTGTCAAAGACCTAAGAAGTTAGCCATTAAATAACTGATGATTGAGGCTCAACTGATCCTGTGCTCTGACCTGGGATTCAATGAAAATTTCCTCTTAAGGGATCAACTAACTGAATAGCAGATGAAACCTATAGTAAATGGGCAATGACCTTCAACAATTACAGAACGTTTTTCAACATTATTAACCAGTACTGGAAATGGATCAAATGGATTGAACAAACCACATCCCCCTTCCTTCTCGTGCAGCTGAAGCAGACTCCAGCAGATGACAACCCCATCTTCTTTCCTACTGATTCTGAGTACGACTGGTTGATAGCCAAGATTTTTGTGAGAAGTGCAGATTTCAGTGCGCATCAACTCAATGTTCACCTGATGCGCACTCATCTGCTGGCTGAAGTGTTTGCAGTGGCACTGCTGCGTAATGTGCCAATGGTGCATCCACTGTACAAGGTAACTGAAGGCTGAATACTCAACTTACCGGAGTTGTAGTTTTATCAACTTGTTTTTTTTATCTTCCAAAGTTGATGAATCATGTTTGTCTGCAAGCATTTCTCACTGCTAAATGGAAAGGAAGCATCAAGATTTCAGAGTTTGTTAACATAGTGTTACTAACAGAGTTCGCTCTTTCCCTCAGCTCCTTATACCCCACACTCGCTACACTCTGCAGATCAACTACTTAGCTCGAAATCTTCTAATATCTGATACTGGAGTTTTTACAGAGGTATGTAAATACCAAGAAGCTCACTAACTTATTTTTCAATGTCATTTACAGTATTTGTCTCTAACTACATTCCTTATCTGACTGATATCTAGTTTGCAGCTTCTGGTGGAGAGGGTATGATGACAATCCTGGAGAGATCACTGTCCTCAGTGACTTACAGCTCCCTCTGCATCCCAGAGGACATCGCTGAGCGTGGTGTGGAGGCTCTGCCGAACTTCTACTACAGGGATGATGGACTCAAGCTTTGGGATATCATTCAAAGGTAGTACAGGTGTCCCCATATTGGAAGGAAGGAGCCCAAATCATGCCCTCTTCAGTAGCAAGCTTTTTGTTATGTAACTCAATTCAATTTCTCATGAATAATTGAGTCAGCCAACATTTGTAGAGTTTCCGGTCTATAATCTAAAGGTATTAACTACTAATCAAAAAAATTTATAGCAATGCATATCGACTAGGAATGTTTTTTTTTTTTTGTTTCACCTATCCACATTCCTCAAAGGTTTGTGCAGGGAGTGCTCAGCTTCTACTACAAGAACGACGCTGAGGTCCAGAAAGACTCTGAACTGCAGAAGTGGATTTCAGACATTTTTGAGCATGGATTTCTTTCCCAAACGAGCACAGGTGAACTTTATTTTTTTTTTAAAAGCTCATTCTGGTGATAAATGATGCTTTATGTGCACATTTATAAATTATAATGCAAACATAACTCAACTATTCATCGTGATGTCTTTGAGTCAGTTCATTCCCTCTGATTCTCAGGAATTCCACAGAGCTTGACCACCGTGGTTGAGATGGTCAAGTTTGTCACCATGGTGATCTTCACTTGCTCAGGACAGCACTCAGCTGTGAATACTGGACAGGTGAAGCCTTTAATTTACCCCAATGATGAATTATAATGTTGCTATTTTCGTGGAATGGGTTCATGAGGTGTTTCAGTTTCTTTCTGAACTGAAGAAAATGGAAGACATTAAAGTGATGGTTCGGAGTAATTTCACCCTAGCGTCCTTTGCACCATGACCTCGAGCCAAACTACCCCCTATAAGCTTTTTTCCATTGTTATGTTGGTCGAGCTGGCGTTACCAGCTGGTTAGCTTAGTGCAGGCACTAATGGATCCACGTTTGTATCTTGTAAATGACCCCGCTAATAATACCCGAAATGATACCAAACTTCTACAGTAGCCAGTGACAAATAGGTTCTGTACTCATAAAACGATGGATTGGAAAGTTTGTAAAAAGATCTATTTTAACTTACTTTTTTAAAAGTAAGTGCTGTAGTACAACTAGCAGACAAGTTACAATTGAGGTAAGTTTGGAGACACTACCTTATTTAATCATTAAATTGATAAATATATTTATCTCTTTTTGAGAGAGCTCAACCAATGTTCGATCCAGGTGAAAAATGCTTGTGTGGGGGGAGGGTTGTTTGGCTCCAGGTCATGGTGTAAAGGACCCTAGGGTGAAATTACTCCGAACCATCACTAACATTCTACAGCCATGCTAACAGGTCTGTGAGGCTGCACTTAGTCACAGTGATGTTTTACACTAAATGCAACACATGCTAAAATACGCACAATGAAAACGCTAACATGCTGACTTTTAGTATTTGTTTACCAAGATCACAATCTTAGTTAACATTATTAACATGCAGACATGAATTGGCCCAAAACAAAGAACAGCGGAAATGGATGGAAATGTCAGTTTTGCAGGTATTTGGTCATAAATATTGGACAAATATAATGTTATGATGGAGCTGGATGAAAAGCCAGAAGATTACCAAACTGATTCCAATATGAATGAACTAGATTTAATGACAATCTAGCAAATAAAGTTAAACTACAAATGTTAACCTCATGGTGGTGCTGAGTAAAAGGTCAGGGGATCACCAAAGTCATTAGGATCTATCCTCTGGGGACCATGAATCAGTGTGGACCATCAAGTGGTGAACCTGACTGATATGGCGTGACTTCAAAGAGTATTAAGCAGTAATCTGTCCATTAATTCATTGCAGTATGACTATGGTGGCTGGATGCCCAACACTCCCATCTCTCTGCAACTTCCTCCACCAACCACAAAGGGGAAAACTGGCGAGGCCACGATGCTGGAAACGTTCCCTAGCGTCAACACAACAGCTCAGGGAATGGCCTCCATGTGGCTACTCAGCAAGCAGTCGTCTGACTTCGTAAGTGCCTGAGATTTTATAAAATATTATATAAATCACCTTTTTATGTTCAGGTTGTAAAAAGTAGGTCAGTCATTAGGGCAAGATACCCTGGTGGAGCCACAGAGAAATCATGCTCACTATAACTGGGCATTATATTGCCAATAGTTTAAGTTCAAACATTTCTAAACTGTTTTTTTTTTTTTTAAATATCATTTGTCATTAGGTCCCTCTTGGCCAATACCCAGAGGACCATTTCAGTGAGAAGATTCCCTGCAAGCTGATCAAGGCTTTTCACGGAGAGCTTGAAGTGTTAAGTGCGGACATCAAAGCCAGAAACGAGAGGCTGGAGGTCCCATACACATACATGGATCCAAAAAAGCTAGAAAACAGTGTGGCAATTTAAATATCAGAAGGTGTGACCTCATCAGCTGTTGGCCAAATTCGGCTTCATGTTAACAAAATATATTAAATAAATATGGAATGTTAAATAATGAGCTCTGGTTGTGTGACTTTTGACTTGGGAAGAGTGGGAGATGTGTACAGTAACTTGTTAAATACGTATTTTTAAGATAAGTTTGTCAAATGTGATCTACAAATTGATTGAAAGGCTCACTTACCGCACACACGAAAAACACAATTACATTCACGATAGACAAATGGTGAATAAGGATTTCTCTTAAGTTGGATGTGTGGCTCTTAAAAGAGCCGTTGTTGCTGGTTTGGTTGAAGCCGGTTCCGGGTGTTTACTACTTGGCGGGCTTCTCGGTCTTCTTGGGCAGCAGGACTGTGGTGGAAGTTTTCTATGAAGCATCAGAGTAAACAAATATCAATGATAAAAATGAAAACGAATAAAGACTATTTGAGATTTTAAACCAAAGTCTGGTCTTTGAGCATTTATTATATTTTGCAAAATATGAGAATACAGATTCAAAGGTACATGCAGTACAACTGAATGAGCATTACTAAACTAAAATCTAAACATCACATCATCATATAGTCAAAACCCTCTCTCAAGCCACCCCTCTAACTTTATCTTTTAGCCTGGTCAGAGTTGAAAATAGGACATCATTAGAAGTCAACCCATCCTTACCTTCCCCTCTGCTCCTGTTCTTTTCATTAGCCTAAACAACCCTTTATCTCAGGAGGCAGAAGGAAACATGGCTTCTCTACTTTGTCAGCTAAAAAGTTAAACAAAATGAGAAGCTAGAGTTTCTTAAAAACCACTAGGCTAATAGTTCATGGCTGCTGCTGTCCCTCTCTGGCCTTTAAGAGTCTAAGAGGAAGGAACAGCATTTTTGTGGAGGTTTAAAACAATCTTTAAGCAAATGGTTATAATCATTAATCAATAATGGTTAAAATAAAATTTGCCACCACAGGACGGCCTGGATATTTATTTATATAGCATTTCATACCTTGCATGCTCTACAGACTGTAGCATATATAATCACTATAATCTTCTGGTTAGACGCTAACTAAATTTACATTTCGTTGCTGTAGTTGTGATGTGCACAATGACAAAGTTGACTAAGAATACATTTAAGCCAAAGGCCATGTATTTATCACATTATTATACAGGCAGACAAACTAAACTAGAAAAAGACTTTGGTGTCGAACAGAATTCGGATTTTTATTTTTTTAACCAAATTAATTTACAAGGGAATCTATTTTAATCGGCAGACCAGAAACTCCTGTTCTGAGAGGGAAAATTACTCAATGGAGTCTGGTTCAGCTCACTGTGATGTTACCTCACTGCTGCCATCTTGTGTTGAACAGTGCATTGCAAATGACTTCATTACAGCAACAATGAACCTCTGTGAAACTAGATACAATCATTTTTAAAACCAATTGTATCACAGTGATAATATAAAGTGCCGTCTGTATCCTGAAAACGAGACTAAAGGAGGCAGGTCGCTGCGCCAAACTCCAGAGAAATAATGCTTGATTTAGAAAATCTCTGAAACAAGTCAGAATATAGGAGAATATACGCTACTTTGTCAGGAGGTATGACTGCAGAAAGATTAGAATACAATAATATGGCACTAGCTAATGCTAGCCATCTTGTGTTCAGTTTAATACAAGTTACTTCATTACAGCAACATTGAACCTTGGACTGGATCACAAAGATGTCAGTTATAATTTTAATTTTTTGACATACTTGATATGATAAATGCAAACTAAAAGTTAGGTACATGAAGCTCTAAATATTTAAAAGTATAAAACTAAACTACAGAGGCAGGACCACATGAAATATCGTTAAAATATATCTATAAATAATGACCAAAATTGAAGAAAAACGCTTTGTTCTGAAAAACTATAATGCGGGAACAATGTGGCCCTACTGCGCAAGCGTCAGACTGTAACAGAGTGAAGCGGCAGTTCCCACCGTTATAAATCTCCATTAAAGGTTTTTAACCCCAAAACTACACGACTGGACATGTTCCAGCAGGGTGGTGATTCCTGATTGGGGAGAAATTATTAATAAATTATTAACATCAGCAACCAGGGCTGTAGGCCTGTGTGAAATATAAACAAAGCAGTAACGTGTGTTGAGTACGCCTGCGCAGTCTGGCTGTGTTGGTGACATGTCTTCTCTTACGTCCGCAAATAAGATGTAAATACAGCCGGTTGGGGACCGTTGACTTCATTCGTTTCATCGACTGAACTGAAAAATGTCCGGAAGAGGAAAAGGCGGGAAGGGACTCGGTAAAGGAGGCGCCAAGCGTCACCGTAAAGTTCTCCGTGATAACATCCAGGGCATCACCAAGCCCGCCATCCGCCGTCTGGCTCGCCGCGGCGGAGTGAAGCGTATCTCCGGTTTGATCTACGAGGAGACCCGCGGTGTGCTCAAGGTGTTCCTGGAGAACGTCATCCGTGACGCAGTGACGTACACCGAGCACGCCAAGAGGAAGACTGTGACCGCCATGGATGTGGTGTACGCTCTGAAGAGACAGGGCCGCACCCTGTACGGCTTCGGAGGCTAAACAACGACCTGACAGCAATAACAACACAACGGCTCTTTTAAGAGCCACGCACTACTTCTAAAGACATAATTCCTCATTCTTAAACTATGTGATCGTACATCGACTGTGTTCTTTAACTATAAAAACCTGAACTAATTCATTGCCCACCATAACAACGTCCTTGAATCTAACGTGTTTATCAAATCTCCCAGCAACAAGTCGGATCTGGGACTAATACTCATAACTTAAAACATGAACACTGATTACATTTCACTCTCAATATGGTCAATATTCTACATTAAACTAGTTTTTGATTTAATCATAAAGACTGCAGTTCTGTATGTTTGGGATCCGTTATTCAGTTTTTTATGTTGACAGTTAAAGTTGTTACGTTATTTAAAAACACTTTAAATAATACTAATACTAAAACACTTCAGTTGTTGCAAAGGCCTACATCAAACCCCCCTCCCCTCCCCGATAAAAACTTTTATTGTCTTTTATAAAACACTTATCACAGCACAATAGAAAGGCAGCCGTCCTTGTTGTAATGGGGGGAGTTTATGTGCGAAGTAACCGGTAAAAGTACAGCATGTAAATAATTGTGAATGTAACACAACATGGAAATATAAGTACAAGTACCTACAACTACAACTTATTACAACCTTTCACTACGTGATTGATATGTTCTTCGGTTACAAGGTTTTTTATTTCTCCTTCATTACGAAGGAGAAATGTAAAGGATTTATTGTGTACCAAAACAGGCTTATACATGTTTACGTAAGTTCAAAAAGAGTAAATATAGAAAATAGAACATTTGACAAACTTCAAATAATTAAATTAAATACCTCATACACCATGAGAAAGTTAAAAAAGAAAACACATCAAGGTATAAAATACAGGTCTAGTCAGGAACCAAAATGTGCGTGTTTTCCTAAATATTAAAGCCTTGTTAGGATAAACTATACAAATGGTGGTTTGGAAACAGTGAATCTATTCCATGGATACATTGTTTGGCCATTAGAATCACACTATTAAACATTTATTTATTCAAGTTACAAGTCTGATATCTAAAATAACATCAGCTTTAGGACGGTTCAGAGCCGTTAATGTCTCCTAACGGTTCTGGGACGGTTACTTTGTGTTGGCGCATGCTCAGTCTCACTCACAAAGCTCAGCCAATCCTGTGCGAGCAACAGCACAGTCTCATTTGCATAAAGTACACATAAAAGAGGCGTCAGGGATGCGGTTTCGTTATCTGTTTCAGGACTCCAAACCCGAAACAATCATGCCAGCAGAAGCCACCGTCAAAGCGCCCAAGAAGGGCTCCAAGAAAGCCGTGACTAAGACCGCCGCCAAGGGCGGCAAGAAGAGGAGAAAGAGCAGGAAGGAGAGCTACGCCATCTACGTGTACAAGGTGTTGAAGCAGGTCCACCCCGACACCGGCATCTCCTCCAAGGCCATGGGCATCATGAACTCGTTTGTGAGCGACATCTTTGAGCGCATCGCCGGTGAGGCCTCCCGCCTGGCTCACTACAACAAGCGCTCCACCATCACTTCTCGCGAGATCCAGACCGCCGTGAGGCTGCTGTTGCCCGGGGAGCTGGCCAAGCACGCCGTGTCCGAGGGCACCAAGGCCGTCACCAAGTACACCAGCTCCAAGTAAACCTCCCGCTGCTGTAATCCACCAAACCAACGGCTCTTTTAAGAGCCACACACTTCTTCTTAAAGAGCAACGTTTCAACCAGTCATGTGTTTAGAAACAAATGATCGATTTTGTCACTTATTTCTTGAATGTAAACTTTTATTTATTTCTATAGCAGTTATTGTGTTTTTTTTTAAGTTTTCTGCGCTTTCCCCCACTACCACCAGTATACATTTACACCTTTACTATTTTTGTGGCAACTTTTTACTTTTACTGCTTACTTTTTTAACATGTATATCCTACTCTTTACATTTTACAAAATTGGCTCATTACTTTAGTTTCAAACAATTTCACTGGAGTTACCGTTATTTTTCAGGTCATCAATACTGAATTCAATCTAATTGGATGGGAATGACTCCACAGATTTGGCGGCATTCATTCGCGGCAAATGATTGCAGCTTGATGGTGGTAACGTTAGCACACAGTAGTACGGATGGTGACATGATTGAAAATGAAGATGCAGCAAGACATTCCCAATCTGAGAGAGATGTTTGAGATAGTAGGCATCAAGAATGTGCTGCAAAACTCAAAGTATGGGAAACTTCTTAATGTCTGTTTAGTAATTCATATTTTATCCTTTATTTTCTTTCCAGAAGCCATATTTGAGCACACACACGCATGCATCTAGATTCCTTTAAATGCTAAGGGGAAGATTAAAAAAGAGAAACAATCTGAATTCTCACAGAATCGCAACTGAATTCATATTTTGCTACTCAGTCAATCTTATTAACCTGGAGTCCCAGTCTCTGTCACAATACTCATATATATGTGATGTTTTAGGCCTATTGGCTGACATCCATTTTAAATGTAGGCGATGGCATATAAAGAGCCTGTTTTTCCATGTCTACTGAAGTTTATCAGCTTGCACTCTAGTAACATTTGTGTGGTCCAGGTAGCTTTGCATAAAAAATGGTTGTCATTCGCAAAAGCTACGTTTGCTTTTATACTTTAAGTTTCCAAGCCTGTACTTTGTTACTTTTACTTGAGTAAAGAAGTTAAAGCAGTACTTCTTCTTTTACCAGAGTATTTTTTTAACACAAGTATCTGTACGTCTACTTGAGTACAGGAAGTGAGTACTTTTGCCATCTCTGCCTAGCCTCTTACTGACATCACCGCACGTCACTGCAAGGCCTTCACCTAGAATCACCTTATTAACCCTGTAAGACCTGAATATAGAGAAATCTAAAAAAATCAATAATTATTTTACCTTTCAGATGTAGGAGGCCTTTGAAGCAGAAATTAAATTCACGTTGTGTGAACAACAATTCAGAACAACTAAGGGTTCATTTGCAGGTTTGATTGCTTACTTAGCCCCAAAAATATACAGCAGGGGTCTTCAATGTTGTTTTAAACCAAGGACCCCTTAACTGAGAGAGAGACAGAGAAGGGACCCCCTACTACATATATTGTATAAAATTAAGTTGCATATTAAACTAGGGCTACAATAACGTGTAGGGCGGCCTAAAGCCTTAACACATACCTTTTTAGTGCATAGAATACTAAGCTATTAAAATATTTAGTGTTGGCATGATTTAATAAATTATCTTGTGTGGCACAGTGAATATTTAGGATGAACTTATGGCTATCTTAGTGACTACCTGTAGGCCAGTAAGCCTGTCATCAGTGGAGATTTATATTTGCTAATAATATGTGGGAATTATGTTTAGATATAGATACACTTGCTGCATTGCGTGTTGGTGTATCCTTTACTGCAGTGTCTGCACCGTCCTCTCCCTGTCTTCCGTGGGAAATGTGCAACTAGGTCCTTGCGTACGTCCAATGGGAGGTGTGCACATCTGTACTATACTGTACTATCTGTACTATACTATCTGTACTGTACTAGGCCCATCTTCAGGTACATGCCAAACATTTTTTCAATTTCCTTTGCAGTGGTGTTAACAGATGTTCCATGTGTCTGAAAGCTGTACTCATTTGTGTTTTGTGTCACAGCCTCAATCATGTCTTCGGACACAAACTTCTGGAAGTATTCCAATGGTGTGTGGAGGGAAATGTCATCTCCTGTGATATCCAGATCCGAAAAATCAGTGTTGGGACTGATGAAATCTTTTTTCAGCCAGCGATACCTGTCACGGGCACGGTGCGTGGGTGTGTTTTTGTCTCGATGTCCACGTAATTATCAGCTGGACAGTTCCAACCATTTTGGATGATATCAATCACATCCTGCACACTATATCGCGGCCGTCTCCTTGCTGGTGGCATTCTGAAAATAAAATATCAATTAATTAACGTGTAAATATGCTTTTTATATTGTAGTACATAACCCAAAGGAATAGATAGGGTGGTGGACCAAGTTTATTTTGGACAAAAGCGTCTGCTAAATGCCCTAAATGTAAATGTAAATGGCTTAGCCTATGCTCTCTACTTATCATGCTAAATGAAACATGCATCCCAATCACCAGCCATTTAATCACACAATACTTCCTTGACATAACAATACTGCTTGGTATGCTCTCTAATTATAATACTAAAAAGGAAAACATGCATACCCCCACTTACATCCACACCCCACATTCAGGAACATTTTCACCTTTCCCAGAACTGAATTGTCTGTTAATATCCTCTGGAATTTTAGGTCAGTCTGATCAAATGAACTACATTTTTTAGAGATAAAACTTTTAAAATCAGAAGACAACACAAAGGTAGACTGTATACTGTACACGTATAAAGGCAGCGGTGTAGTGGAGGGTCCACTGCAACAAGCCTGCTATTTTGACTACCACACTCACCCAGCTCTAAATGAAATTTGATGCATCTATTTCACAATATACAGTGCCCTCCACAATTATTGGCACCCCTGTTTAAGATGGGGTCATGGACTTCTAAAAATTCTCCTTTTTTTTTTTAAACAACAAAAAGAGAAAAATCCAACCTTTTATTTAAATATATTACTTTGGTGGTAAAAAAAAAAAAAAGCATTTAAAAAAAGGAAAACTTGAAATCATATGTCCCACAATTATTGTAAAATGTAATAGATTTTTTTTTAAATATATTTTTCTGTAGTTGCTAAAGTTGGTCAGGGTATCTAGGAACTTTTAAATAGTAATTCATGACTTCCTGTTTCCCTGGGGTATAAATATGACGTGACACAGAGTCCTAATTCTCTTACCCAATTGTCAACATGGCAAAGACAAGAGAACACACAATTCAAGTAAGGCTGATGTGTGTCGACCTTCGTAAGTCAGGCAATGGCTACAAGAAAATAGCCACTCGCCTTAACTTGTCCGTATCTACAGTCAGAGGAATCATTAAGAAGTTTAAAACAACTGGAACAGTGACAAACAAGGCTGGAAGAGGTCCCAAGTTTATCTTGCCACAACGCACAGTGAGGAGGATGGTAAGAGAAGTAAAAAAAGTCCTAAGCTCACTGTCCCAGAATTGCATCAGAGTGGCATCTTGGGGTCACGAAGTCTCAAAAAAAACCATCAGACGCTCTCTACATGCCAACAAGCTGTTTGGGAGGCATGCAAGGAAAAAGCCTTTTCTCACTAACACTCACAAACGTAAACGTCTGGAGTTTGCTAAGCGGCACTGGGACTTCAACTGGGATTGTGTGCTTTGGTCAAATGAGACTAAGATTGAGCTTTTTGGCAACAAACACTCTCACACTGGGTCTGGCGTAAAACAAAAGATGAGTATGCCGAAAAGCACCTTCACCACCGTGAAGTATGGTGGAGGATCTGTGATGCTTTGGGGCTGTTTCTCTTCCAAAGGCCCTGGGAACCTTGTTAGGGTGCATGGCATCATGAATGCTTTGAACTACCAGGACATTTAAAAAAAAACCTGATGGCCTCTGCTAGAAAGCTGAAGATGGGTCGTCACTGGGTCTTTCAGCAGGATAATTATCCTAAACATGTGGCAAAATCTACACAAAAATGGTTCAGCAGTCACAAACTCAAGGTCCTCCCATGGCCATCTCAGTCCCCAGACCTCAACCCAATCGAAAACCTGTGGGGTGAGCTAAAGAGGAGAGTGCATGAGAGAGGACCCAGGACTCTGGATGATCTAGAAAGATTGTGCAAAGAAGAATGGTCAAAGATCCCTCTCTCTGTGTTCTCCGATCTTGTGACATGTTATAGAAGGAGATTAAGTGCTGTCTTGTTGGCAAAAGGGGGATGTACAAAGTATTAACATCAGGGGTGCCAATAATTGTGGGACACATGATTTCAAGTTTTTTTTTCTTCTAAATGTGTGATTTTTTTTTTTACCACAAAAGTAATGTACTTAAATAAAAGGTTGGATTTTTCTCTTTTTTTGCATTTGAGTTTTATGTTGTTTAAAAAAAAGGAGAATTTTTAGAAGTCCATGACCCCATCTTAAACAGGGGTGCTGGAGGGCACTGTATGTACATGCTCTAGACATTATAATAACAACCAAAAAAGATATAAAAGACATTTTACTTACTTGAATCTGATGAATCCAGTCCAGTGAAACAAAGAGATGTTGTTGGAAGGAAACCTTGAGAGGTTATGTGAGTTCATGGCCATAAGGCGGGACTTATAAACAAATGCACGATCCAATAGCATTGTGAGACTGAACAATAGGACCCAGTGACTATGTAAATGTGGTAAAAAAAAATAAGATAAAATATAACGTAAAGGTAAACATTGTAATTTTACAACAAGGGGTGTTACAGGGTTAAACATCATTTATTTATTCAAGTTACAAGTCTGATATCTAAAAATAATATCAGCTCTGGGACGGTTACTTTGTGTTGGCGCATACTCAGTCGCAGTCACAAAGCTCAGCCAATCCTGTGCGAGCAACAGCACAGTCTCATTTGCATCAGGTGCACATAAAGGAGGCGTCTGGGATGTGATGTGGTTATCTGTTAACAGTTTTTTGATATTGTAATAAAACAAAATCTGATGAATCTACATAAACTTTGTAAGACTTTGTTTTGTTATTTTGTAATATTTTAATTTGACTGTGACGCTGCCTTAAGTCATTATTTGCATCATCATCCTGTAGGAATTGTTCATACGTCATATAAGCATCTCATCACCACAGTTGACTCTCCCCGTGCGTTCATGGTCATCGGAAAACGTTTTTCCGAGTGAAAACGTCACCATTCACATAACTTCTTGTGGGAATCGGAGGTGGGAAACTGGGGCTGGATTTTGATAACCGAGTTCCCCAGTTGGTGACGCGTTGTTGACAACTGACGTTTGATAGAGGCGACTTTGTTTCACTGAACATATTTCAATGATAATAAACTGTTTATTGTGGACAAATGCCTCTGCCAAGAAACATGCACAGACATAACATGTTTAAAAGTATTCATAAATAGGCCTATGTATAAAAAACAACACATTATCCGTGTCTTTTCCCATTCGTTGTCCTGCAGATAACACAAACATCTGTCGATGTGCTGTTTGGATGCTCGCATAAGAAATCAGCAGAGAATCTTCTGTTATTGTGGCCTCCATGTTTTCACACGTACCCTGGGCCTGTTTCACAAAACCAAGATAAGGGATTAAGCCGGGATTTCCCAGTTATCCTGGATGAATTAAGCCTTGATTCGGTTTCACGAAAGCGGAGGCACATAAATCACCATGGAGATTTATTCAGTACAGCTAGCCTGCTCCTGACCAGGCTAACAGTCAGGATTTATTTAATCCTGAGGCCTGTACTACGAAGCAGGATTTGGCGTTAACGAGCTAACTTCAGGTTCAACCCAGGATTTTCTGTACTACGAAGGTGGATTAGTTGTTATCGGGTTCAATCGCTGTGGTAACTCATGCTGAACACCTAACCTGGTCGGGAGCAGGTTAAGTTGGAGATCAGAGATCAACCGGTGTTAAAGCACCGCCTACTGACCAATCAATACTCGATTGATAACGGCTTCACTGTTCTTAGAAGACCAGGCGGAGCGCGGTGCAGAGAGAGAGAGAGAGAGAGAGAGAGAGAGAGAGAGAGAGAGAGGTGCGCTCATAAAAGTTAAAGGGGTGATAGAATGCAAAACCGATTTTACCCTGTCATAGTTGAATAACGACAGTTCGGTGGGTAAATAGGACAAACATAGAAGCTCAAAGTCCCACTGACACCCCTTTACTATGAAAATTTCATATTTTGAAACTGCCACTGAAAACGGGCGAATCCCAACAAAGCTGGAAGTTGACGTCAACCTCCCAAAAACCGGAACCTTTGTAAGCCCATGGGTGTATTAAGAGAACGGTGTACGCCCAACATGTACATAGGCTACACAACTGACCTGAGATCAGGTAGTCTTCAGAATCTAGGTCGCGCATATCTCTGCTATTCCATTACAAAATTCACTTCTGAAACTTTTTATGCGAGAAATCAACTATGTAAGGCTCAAATATGGGCCCACTTTACTAAATGGATGGCTAATTGCAAATTTTGTCCAACTGTGTGTCGGAATTCAGCGCGGTCGGGCTGCCTGTGTTGCTGCCCTCACCCTCACCCACCTTCCTTCACACACACCCGGCCTGCTCTGAGGTACTTGGAGCTCCGTCATGATTGGCAGCCCACAGCACTCCATATCCGCGCAAAGTCACCGGTTTTGGATAACGGACTACTAAACGCTGGTGCTCTGACAGAGCCCCAGGGCTTCGCAGTCCCCTCTTCCTGCTAGCTAAATGCCAGTGTGTGTGAGTGAGAGCACGGTCAGCGAGCGTTTTACGCCAGCAATCTGTTACCACAGGTTCCAGTTAATCTTTTAATGTGTGTAATTATAATGTGTTGAGTTATTTAAACAAACTATTGGGGAAATAAAGCGCTTGTCCGCGGAGTCTCATTGATAGAGCTCGCGCGGCTGGATGTAGCTCTATCAATGAGAGCTAGCTAGCCTCCTCTTAGAATTCCTCTGGAATTCACAAATATTCATTATCTTGAAATCGGACACCGTTGTTAGCTTTATAAAACCTTTAGGGAGATGTTGTATAAGTGGCGTGACGAAATTCAAACTGTAAATATACTCAAATTAAGGCGAAAAGGAAGCTAACTATCCGTGATTTGTAGCTAGGATTGAAGGGACAGTCACAGCTAACGAAACACCTAGTCTTCACAAATATTCATTAACTTGAAATCGGACACCGTTGTTAGCTTTATAAGACATATAGTTAGATTTTGTGTAAGTGGCGTGACGAAATTCAAACTCTAAATATAATCGAATTAAGGCGAAAAGGAAGCTAGCTAACTATCCGTGGTTTGTAGCTACACATAGCTAAGATTGAAGGGACAGTCGCAGCTAACGAAACACCTAGTTTTCACAAATATTCATTAAATTGAAATCGGACACCGCTGTTAGCTTTATAAAACATTTAGTTAGATGTTGTGTAAGTGGCGTGACGGAATTCAAACTGTAAATATAATCGAATTAGCAAAGCGAAAAGGAAGCTAACTATCCGTGGTTTGTAGTACACATAGCTAGGATTGAAGGGACAGTCGCAGCTAACGAAACACCTAGTTTTCACAAATATTCATTAAATTGAAATCGGACACCGTTGTTAGGTTTATAAGACATATAGTTAGATGTTGTGTAAGTGGCGTGACGAAATTCAAACTGTAAATATAATCGAATTAAGGCGAAAAGGAAGGTAACTATCCGTGGTTTGTAGCTACACATAGCTAGGATTGAAGGGACAGTCACAGCTAACAAAACACTTTGTCTTCACAAATATTCATTAACTTGAAATCGGACACCGTTGTTAGCTTTATAAGACCTTTAATTAGATTTTGTATAAGTGGCGTGACATGTGTGTAACATGTGGTAACAGATTGCTGGTGTAACAAGCTCGCTGACGGCGCTCTAACTCTCACACAACGGGCCATTTAGCTAGCAGGAAGAGGGGAGTTGAAGGCCCTGGAGCTCTGTCAGGGCAGCGGTGTTGGTAGTCCCTGCTGTGGGCTGCAGCCGTGACCAAGCTCCAAGCACTCATAGCAGGCCGGGGTCTGTGAAGGAAGGCAGGCGGGCGTGCGGCAGCACCGGGCGGCGAGGCAGCCGGCGGCTGAACTCGCGACACACAGTCTTACCAAATTTGCAATTAGCCATCAATTTTCGTAAACGGCCCATATTTGAGCTTTATATAGTTGATTTCGCCCGCCAAAAAGTATCAGAAGTGAATTTAATAACGAAATAGCCCGATAAACAATGTATAACTTTGCAGTGTCTGAAATATGAGAGTCTCCCATGTGTTTCTATGTAGTTTGCTCAAACCAATCAGCGCCAGTAGCTCATTCTGAATATTCATGAGCATACCATATTTGGAAGAAAAGCTCTTGTTCCAAATACAGCCATATTCACAGGGTAGTTAAGGGCCTAATAAAATATCATTCGGGCAATTTTCAGCCCAACCAATGTTACATACCCCATTAGGAGACCTTAAGGAACAGTGTAAAATACCCTATATAATCATTCTATCACCCCTTTAAAACATTTAGAGATCGACAACCCGTTAACATTCCCTGATTGGTATTTGTATGAATATATATATATATATATATATATATATATATATATATTTTAATGGGAGGGAATTAAATATCGGCTTCTTGAGCCGTGTGTCGCCAATGTGCACATCGGTTTGAATTATGTTTTTATATGTTTTATTTGCTCTCACGGTCGCTTCCCACTGCCAGGGTTGCAACTGAAATTATAGGCTAAAGCAACGACACTTTATGGAAAGCACAAGTGTAATTATGGTCAGATCTTGGTCCTGACTGATGAGGAAGTGATATTAATTAAAGCGTTGTGATTTAAACATCTACAGCGTCCGGCTATTTTTTTTTGCCAGCTTTCCTTCCTGTTTTAGGAAGCGCGCGACTGTATTGCGTTATGCCTGTAAAACCGTGTCTGTGTTTTTCATATTTATGCAGAATTATAGTTTGCTCTTCTTGTTTAAAATATGCTGCTCTGGTAGATGTTTGCGATTGGTCGTGGTGCGAAACCTTCGCCCCTTTTATGTGAACGCGCCCGCTGGATTGGGAAACCCTGAGTTGACTGAACTAGTTGATAACCAGCGTTGGGGGACAGGTTATGCGGGACTGGCGGTTGTAAGGTTAGGTGAAGCCGGATTACTGAAAGAAATCCAGGCCATGTTGATCTTGCTTCGTAGTACAGGCCTCTGGAGCCGTTTCTCGATCACCCAGCAGTGGTTTTACCCTGTTGTTATTATCAGCCTGGATTAAAATACAACAGGTGCATATTGCGTTTTTATTTTTTTTATGTGAACGTGCGCGCCGCTGGATTGGGAAACCCTGATGGTTGACTGAACTAGTTGATAACCAGCGTTGTGATACAGCTTATGCAGGACCGCGGCTGTTAGGTTAGGTGAAGCCAGGGCATGTTGATCTTGATTCGTAGTACAGGCCTCTGCCCCCCCCAGTCTGCTCCTCCTTGCAGCTTTGTGTCAGTAGCCCTGATTGCTGAAGCGCTGCAGGTGTGCCTGACCTGTCAGATGAAAGGGGTGGTACCTGGATCAGGACACAAGAGAGCAGAGGAAACCCACACACGTACCAGTGGTCATTAGTGATCTCTCCCCACCAGGAATTTGCTGCTTTCCGGAGTGAGAATGGTGAATTATGAAGTGACCGTATCCACCGGCAATCTCGCCTGTGCCACCACTTTTAACGATGTCTTCGTTAAGCTGGTGGGAACAGATGGGGAAAGCAAACGCACATGGATCAAAGGAACTATATCCTTCACCCATGGAACAGTGAGTATGAAATATCCCTCTCTCCGTTTAAATGTATTACATGATTCCTCAAGGCTGCCGATATGGTGTTTTATTCACATCAAATACTGTCATCAATTGCGCAAGTTAGATTTTCTCCACCCTTTTACATTTAATTCAGTTAAATGTAGGCCAGGTGAAGGGAATGACCAGGCAATCACAGCTGCTTCTCATCATCCCAATCTAACAATTAGAAAAAACACACAGCAAATCCACAGCCTCATGCAAATAACTGTTAAAACATGCAACACATCTACCAATAAAACCAAATGAGAAATACACATTACTAAAACTCAAACTGGGTAGTTAACCTAAACATTTTATATTGGGAACACAATTAAAAAGCTGCCTAAAGTCACATTCTAACCAACTAAAGCATGGCTGAAGTTGTCACAGTAGCACTTGAAGCAGTTCAGCATATTTCAAGTTGCATGATTCTTGCAATTTGCTTTGTAATGTATGTTGTAAAAAAATGAATGTTTTATTTTATTACTCCAGTTGATATGCTGCCCTGTCTCCATTGGAAAGCTGGTCCTGATAGAGCTGGACAAACAGTGTCTCCCACTGTTCCCTGAAGACGCTTGGTTCCCCGCCAAGGTAGTAGTGAAATCTCCTGAGGGAGCTACCTACAACTTTCCCATCTACCGCTGGATCACTGACAGCAAGGTGCACCTCTTCCGAGAGGCAACAGGTTTGTGGGAATTAGCTTGGCGTTCTGTACGCTGTTCATTGACCACAGAAGACATAAAATGAAGACACATTCTACAAGCCTGTCTATGAGGAGGCTGGAGTAAATTAATTTCAACATATTATACTGTATAAACAAATTCAAACTGTTGTGGTTCTTTCTCCAAGCTCTGAGAGTCTTCGAAGACAACAATGATCTTGGCAGGTCCAGTCGGCAGAAGGCACTGGATCAAAGGAAGAAGGACTATTGGTGAGAGCTCAGAACAACACATTTTTATTTCACGCACTCCAAAACTAACATGCCTCCAAACCTCCTCCACCTTTGGTTAATATAAATTCATGGCACACAATGATAAATGAACCACAATATGATGTTACACCTGCCAGTGTTAATTTAAATGCATTTTACTAGAACATATGCTGCGAAATTGCAATATTTCATAAATTAATACATGTCAAGGACAGCACATTAGATAAATGGCAGTTCCACTGGTATGTAGTCCAAAGTTCCTCACCTCTCTGCTCTTCTATATTTATTCCAGCTGGGATGTGTATGCAGAGGGAATACCCCACTGCATGAAGACAACGGACCCCCTTTCTTTGCCTTGTGAGGTCCGCTTCTCCTTTACTAAGGACACAGAGTTTCGCTACACTGCAGCCACTGCGTGAGTTCTTCAAAATCTGTTACTGTGTACCTGACTACGAATGGGATTTAATGCAGTATAATGAAGTTGCTCTACTTTTATTTTCTAGGTTGGCTGAACTGCAACTTAAGGGTCTGGCTGATTGCAAGGAGAACTGGACAAACATTGATGATATCAATCGGGTGTTCTGCTGAAAAAACGAACATATCAGGTACTATCATGGCCGTTTCATGAAATACTTGATACTATATTCATAGTAGTACACAGGGGTGTCGGCCTGCTGGAGAAATGGGGAATGACTACCCAGGGTCCTCATGTGAGGAGGGCCCAAAAAGATGGATGCGGGGAGGGGCCCATAGAAAATGCCTTTCTACAGGGCCCAGAATTTTGTGCTACGCCTAACTGTATTTTCTCTGATATTTGACTGCATTCCCCCCCGAAAAAAAACTACGGAATACTAAATAGTTTATTGGCTTCTGTAATTGTCTCAAAGTGACAGAAGTAAATGTGTCTAAACATGCAAGGGTTTCCTAATTTTATGCTTTGTCCATGCGTAACATATGGTTTCAGTTTCAGATGCAGGGTACACCTAAGCTGATAATAATCAGTCCTTCCAGAAAAATGCAGAGTTTTGTTGAGATTGTTGCGGGCAAAAATCCTTGATTATGTGGCTCGTTTTCTTAAAAAATGCGACGGAATATGCTATCTATTTATGCAATTTTATGTGAAATTGTGGGAACTTGCAGAAATTGCGGTTTGAAAAGGATCATTCCACTTAGGAGAGTCCCTGGTACTGTGCATGCTGACTCACTGAAATATCTCACTGGGACACTTGATGGAACTGAGCCATCGTTAAGGTTATCAATTTCAGCTGTGCTTCTCCTACTCTGAAGAGTCAACATGTCTGCTGTGAGAGGTCAATTATGCACTGAATTATGTGATCGCATAATCATGTTTTTCTGGAGGGACTGGCTAGTGGCAGAGTAAGATTTTCTAACCAACATTTTGAATTCAGTCAAGTTTTAACTCTGTTCATTTTCCAGACTATGTCCAGGAACATTGGAAGGAGGATGCTTTTTTTGGCTACCAGTATCTAAATGGTCTCAACCCCATGTTGATCAGACGTTGTTCAGCTCTGCCGGATAACTTTCCTGTCACTGACGACATGGTCTTCCGTCATGGTCAGGGTAGCTTGAGAAACGAAATGGAGGTGAATATCCTAATCTTTAGTGACCTTAGTATTTGAAACGTGTTCTGCCCCGACATGTTCAATGAGGAATTGTATGTTGAATGTTTGCTTAGTGTATGTAATATCCACACTGTATGCATGTGAGTCAAATAGTTTCTCATTCTCACTAAACTTTCAAACAGAACGGCAACCTATTCCTGTGTGACTACAAGCTGTTGGATGGAGTGAAAGCAAACACCGTCAATGGGAAGAAGCAGTACTTGATGGCTCCTCTTGTCCTACTCCGCACAACACCTGATGATAAACTGATGCCAATTGCTATTCAGGTGAGATTAGCACTCAAATGTAGCTTATAGTGAAGCATTAGGTTAGGGGAGTAATCCTCCTTCCAGGACTGACAGCCATGCACTACTATACTGTACATGTCTCATACTGTCGATAGATAGATAGACATGCATACATACACTCTAGACAGAACTGCCTCTAGTAATATTACACGAATGGAGTGCAAACATACTGCATATGAATGTGGTTTAGAGAAAAAGCTATATTTAAAGTATTGTCATTGCAATTGCCAGACGGCCTACTTCCTTCTTTCCTTTTGTCAAAGAAGTTAGCATTAAATAATTGACTGAGGATCAACTGATCCTGTGCTCTGACCTGGGATTCAATGAAAATGTCCTTAAGGAATCAACTAACTGAATAGCAGATGAAACCTATAGTAAATGGGCAACAACATTGAACTATTACAGAACATTCTTTAACATTATTAACCAGTACTGTAAATGGATCCAATGGATTGAATAAACCACATCCCCCTTCCTTCTCGTGCAGCTGAAGCAGACTCCAGCAGATGACAACCCCATCTTCTTTCCTACCGATTCGGAGTACGATTGGTTGATAGCCAAGATTTTTGTGAGAAGTGCAGATTTCAGTGTGCATGAACTCAATGTTCACCTGCTGCGCACTCATCTGCTGGCTGAAGTGTTTGCAGTGGCACTGCTACATAATGTGCCAATGGTGCATCCACTGTACAAGGTAACTGAAGGCTGAATACTCAACTTACTGGAGTTGTAGTTTTATCAACTTCATTTTTTTTATCTTCCAAAGTTGATAAATCATGTTTGTTTGCAAGCATTTCTCACTGCTAAATGGAAAGGAAGCATCAAGATTTCTGAGTTTGTTAACATAGTGTTACTAACTGAGTTCCCTCTTTCCCTCAGCTCCTTATACCCCACACTCGCTACACTCTGCAGATCAACTACTTAGCTCGAAGTCTTCTAATATCTAAGACTGGAGTTTTTACACGGGTACGGAAATGCCAAGAAGCTCACTGAACGTTTTTTTTTTTTTTGATGTCATTTACAGTATTTGTCTCTAACTACATTCCTTATCGGACTGATATCTAGTTTGCAGCTCCTGGTGGAGAGGGTGTGATGACAATCCTGGAGAGATCACTGTCCTCAGTGACTTACAGCTCCCTCTGCATCCCAGAGGACATCGCTGAGCGTGGTGTGGAGGCTCTGCCGAACTTCTACTACAGGGATGATGGACTCAAGCTTTGGGATATCATTCAAAGGTAGTACAGGTGTCCCCATATTGGAAGAAAGGAGCCCAAATCATGCCCTCTTCAGTAGCTAGCTTTTTGTTCTCTTATGTAACTCAACTCAATTCAATTTCTCATGAATAATTTTGAGTCAGCAAACATTTGTAGGGGTTCCTGTCTATAATCTAAAGGTATTAACTACTAATCAAAATATCTATCTCAACTAGGAATGTGTATTTTATATTTTCATCTATTTACCTACATTCCTCAAAGGTTTGTGCAGGGAGTGCTCAGCTTCTACTACAAGAACGACGCTGAGGTCCAGAAAGACTCTGAACTGCAGAAGTGGATTTCAGACATTTTTGAACATGGATTTCTTTCCCAAACAGGCACAGGTGAGCTTTAAAGCATGACTCTCACCAAAATGCAACCTAGGGTCTTTTTGTGACTGTACCAGAGTCAAACTTTAGTTTAACAGCATATTTTGGATGGAAACACCACTTAAGATTTATCGTTTTTCGGTGAAATGGCCTTTTTGAATGAGAGTGCTAGGGGCACTTTTATGCTAGCCTCAAAATTGCTATTTTTGAGACTAAATTAGCCAGACACAACATGAAACTTAGTGCATAGGAGCTCTAAACCTTGTTTGAAACGCATTGTAGGCTGGAAAAGATTTTTAACAACTCGCATACGCTCTGGCCTTTATAGCTCTAGGCATGTTTCTGCGCCTACCACCTCAGCAGTCAAAACGAATCGATATCGAAACAAGTAGCCACAGATTCAGTATATCCCTCGTGCACTGGTGTAGTTAAGGTGTAGAGCCCCTGGTGATACTTCGAGCAAAGTCTCCTGTTGTGTGGAGCCTTCTCAGTGTTATAAAAATGGCTATTTTGAGGCTAGCATAAAGGTGCCCCTAGCACTCCCTTCAAAAGGCCACTTGACCAAATAACAAATGCGGTGAATCTTAAAAGTGGTGTTTCCATCCTAAATGCTTTCAAACGAAAGTTTGACTCAGGTACAATCACAAAGACCCTAGGTTGCATTTTGGCAAGAGTTGCGCTTGAAGTAAAAGCTCATTATGGTGATAAATGATTTATGTGCACATTTAAATTATCATAATGCAAACATAACTCAACTATTCATCGTGATGTCTTTGAGTCAGTTTATTCCTTCGGATTCTCAGGAATTCCACAGAGCTTTACCACCGTGGCTGAGTTGGTCAAGTTTGTCACCATGGTGATCTTCACTTGCTCAGGACAGCACTCAGCTGTGAATAATGGACAGGTGAAGCCTTTTCATTTACCCTGATGAATTATAATGTTGCTATTTTTTTTGTGGAATGGGTTCATGAGGTGTTGCAGTTTATTCTGAACTGAAAGATGGAAGACATTAACAAGAGTCTACAGCCATACTAACGGGTCTGTGAGGCTGCACTTAGTCACAGTGATGTTTTACACTAAATGCAACACATGCTAAAATACGCACAATGAAAAACGCTAACATGCTGACTTTTAGTATTTGTTTACCAAGATCACAATCTTAGTTCACAATCTTAACATGAAGACATTTAGTAATTGGCACAAAATGCAAAGAACAGCTGAGATGGATGGAAATGTCAGTTTTGGAGGTATTTCAACATAAAGATAATGTTGATGGGATGATGGAGCTGGATCAGAATTCAGAGGATCACCAAACTGATTCCAATATGAATGTCTGAACTAGATTTAATGACAATCTAGCAAATAAAGTTGAAAACTACAAATGTTAACCTCATGGTGGTGCTGAGTAAAAGGTCAGGGGATCGCCAAATTCATTAGGATCTATCCTTCGGGAACCATGAAACAGTGTGGACCAGCAAGTGGTGAACCGACTGACCTATTGATATGGCGTGACTTCAAAGAGTATTCAGCAGTAATCTGTCCATTAATTCATTGCAGTATGACTATGATGGCTGGATGCCCAACACTCCCATCTCTCTGCAACTTCCTCCACCAACCACAAAGGGGAAAACAAGCAAGGCCACGATGCTGCAGACATTCCCTAGCGTCAACACAACAGTTCAGGGAATGGCCACCGTGTGGCTACTCAGCAGTCAGTCGTCTGACTTCGTAAGTGCCTGAGATTTCATAAAATATTACATAAATCCCCTTTATGTTCAGGTTGTAAAAAGTAGGTCAATATGTCATTAGGGCAAGATACCCTGGTGGAGCCACACAAAGAAATCATGCTCACTACAACATGTGTAAATTATATTGCCAATAGTTTACGTTCAAACATTTCTAAACTGTTTTTTAAATATATAATTTGCTCATGTAGCTCCCCTCGGCCAATGCATCGGACCATTTCAGTGAGAAGATTCCCTGCAAGCTGATCAAGGCTTTTCAAGGAGAGCTTGAAGTGTTGAGTGCGGACATCAAAGCCAGAAACAAGAGGCTGGAGGTCCCATACACATACATGGATCCAAAAAAGCTAGAAAACAGCGTGGCCATTTAAATATCAGGTGTGACCTCCTCAGCTGTTGGCCAAATTCAGCTTCATGTTAAAAGAAATGTTAAATAAAAATGCAATGTTAAATAATGGGCTCTGGGAGTGTAACTTGTTAAGTATATTTTTAGGATAAGTTTGTCAAATGTGATCTACAAGTTGCTTGAAAGACTCACTTACCGCACACACAAAACACTGAATTACATTCACAATGGACAAATAGTAATAAGGATTTCTCTTTAGTTGGATGTGTGGCTCTTAAAAGAGCCATTGTTGGTTTGTTCTACATCAGAAGTCTTGTCTTTTATAGAAGACTTATCACCGCACAATAAGAAGGCGTCCCTGTTGTATTGTAATGGGGAGTTTATCTGCAAAGTAACCAGTAAAAGTACAGCATTTGAATAATTGAATTTAACACAACATGGAAATACAAGTACATACAACTTATTACACCCTTTCACTACGTGACCGAAATATTCTTCGGTTAAAAGTTTTTGATTTTTGTCCATTATGAAAAATGTAAAGGAGAAAATGCACATCCACATAACTGTGTAACAATCAAAACAGGCTTATACATTTAAGTACAAAGAGTAAATATAGAACATTTAACAAACTTCAAATAATAAAAAAAATAAATAAAATATAATAGAGGTCTATTCAGGAATCAAAATGTGCATGTTTTCCTAAATATTAAAGCCTTGTTGGGACAAACTCTACAAATGGTGGTTTGGAAACAGTGAATCTACTTCCATGGATACATTGTTTGGCCATTAGAATCACACTAAACATTTATTTTATCAAGTTACAAGTATCTAAAATAACATCAGCTTTAGGACGGTTCAGAGCCGTTAATGTCTGCTAACGGTTCTGGGTAGACCTGTTCGAGTCGTGATTCACTCGGATCTTTAACCCGAGTCTTTAAGTTGACTCACAAATCACGAGTCTCTAGCATCATTAACCAGATTCAGTTGAGTCCTACTACAATTCAATCTAAAATGACAACAGCAGCACACACAAACCTCTTGCAACATTAGCTTCTACTATTCCTAGCCATCTTAGTTGCAAAAAGCTTTATAATTTACAATTTCGTAGTAAACAAATCGTCAACTCAAGCGCCTGAGTGAGCAGAGAGACGGTCCCGACCCGCAGACTCAGAGCCGGAAGCTCGCAGACCGTGGGATTCACTCGAGAACTCACGAACCCTCGATGACTCGTGAGTTGTTGGTGATTCATGAGTTGTCGATGACTCGTGAGTTCTCGCGGGAGTCAGTAAATCCCGCGAATCAACCGAATCAGCTGTCATGAGTGGATCTGATTCAGACGAGCGAGAGAGTGAAGTCTCTCCTCGAGCTCAGGGTAATGCAAATCAACAACAAAAGCCATTCTTTCACTTCTGAAATAACATACAATGTTCTGCACGTAGCCTAGCTAGCCCTACTGTAGGTTTGGTGTATAAATGTAGTATGCTAAATGCAATTAGGTTGAGCAGACAGTCCGAAACATTACAAGCTCGCCTCGCCGACAACTCGTTTTTTTTTTTTTACTTCACAAAACTTTATTATTGAAATACAGATGCACATACACATTTAAAACATTAAATGCATACAGTGCATACATGAAAAAGGGGCGCATGGAATTTACATTAAAGAGATTTTAAGTCATTGTAAATGTTCAGAGTCCAGATGGCTTTCTTGTTTGTCAGTCCTATTAAAGTTAAAAAATATAATTCCATGTCATTTTTAAATGAATAATCGGTTTTCTTTCAGACCATTTATATTTATGGATTTTTTTTTCAAATAAAATTAAAAGATTCTAAATGAAAACATGGCATTTTATCCAAATCAAAAGCTTGCCTTGGATGTAGCATACAATACTGACTCAAGTGATTCAAGTGACTCGCACAACCCGGATCAGTTTAGTGAGTGACTCAGAATAACCTGAATCCTAAAAAGGAATTGAGTTTGCCAGGCCTAGTTCTGGGACGGTTACTTTGTGTTGGCGCATGCTCAGTCTCACTCACAAAGCTCAGCCAATCCTGTGCGAGCAACAGCACAGTCTCATTTGCATAAAGTGCACATAAAACAGGCGTCCGGGATGTGACTTTGTTATCTGTTTCAGGACTCCAAACCCGAAACAAACATGCCAGCAGAAGCCACCGTCAAAGCGCCCAAGAAGGGCTCCAAGAAAGCAGTGACCAAGACCGCCGCCAAGGGCGGCAAGAAGAGGAGAAAGAGCAGGAAGGAGAGCTACGCTATCTATGTGTACAAAGTGCTGAAGCAGGTCCACCCCGACACCGGCATCTCCTCCAAGGCCATGGGCATCATGAACTCGTTTGTGAGCGACATCTTTGAGCGCATCGCCGGTGAGGCTTCCCGTCTGGCTCATTACAACAAGCGCTCCACCATCACTTCCCGCGAGATCCAGACCGCCGTGAGGCTGCTGCTGCCCGGGGAGCTGGCCAAGCACGCCGTGTCCGAGGGTACTAAGGCCGTCACCAAGTACACCAGCTCCAAGTAAACCTCCCGCTGCTGTAATCCACCAAACCAACGGCTCTTTTAAGAGCCACACACTTCTTCTTAAAGAGCAACGTTTCAATCAGTGATGTGTTTGGATTCAAAGTATTGTTTTATATTAGCTTTCTATGGTCCTTGTCTTTTATCTTAAATTTGCACTTCTTAGAATTTTTCTTTAATTATATTATTGTTAACTAACTTTCATAATTATCTTGAATGTATATATTACTATCTTTATACTTGTACCTCCCCTTTTTTCCACTGGGTCAGAGAATTATAATTACAACTGTCAGGCACATATTGCAGAATTGACATTGAAGTTGACCTGCCAATAAAGAAAAGGATCTTGTACTCTCCAAAAATGTACTACTTAAAATTAGGTTTTTATAATGGGCAATGTTACTTGGTCTTCATCATTGCTTTGTGTCTTGCCTCACTTTGTTCTATTACTTGTAGACTTCACCTTTAGGCTACTATAGTGCTTTTACTCTATAGCTGTGAACAGGTACACCAGCTCAAAGTAAACCTGCTGTCATGGCTGTTTATTTTGTAACTAACCATGAATATTGTCACTTGTGGAAGTATCTTAAAATCTTCACAATCATGGGCACTATTACTGTCTTTGTTATTGCTTGGTGCCTTACAGTTGTATTACTACATGGACATTGAGCTACCATGCTATTATTCTATAGCAAAGTACACAAGCTCCAAGTAAACGGTCCCAGTGCTGTAATCCACAAAACCTACAGCTCTTTTATTAAGAGCCACACTTCTTCTAAGAGCATAGTTTCAGTCAATCATGTCATTTTTAAGCTATCCATGAATGTTGTCACCTGTTTGTTTTTTTGGATTTAGTGAAAGTCCCTTAATATCTCAATGATCATGGGCACTATTACTGTCTGTGTTATTGCTTTGTATCTTACAGTTCTATTACACCATAGACTTGACAATATTATTCCACAGTAAAGTACACAAATGGTCCCACAGCTGTAATCTACTAAACCACATGTGTCAAACTCACGGCCCGCATATCAGTCCTGGTTCACAATATATTTTGGCCCACCTAGTTGTGCGTCAAACCAAAAACATGGGAAACAGTTTTTCAACTTGCAATTACACGACACTCGAAGCATAATTTGGCAAATTTTCTGACTTTTGAGACTCAGAAATTCCCCCAGAACGAGAGAGTTTGCATATTCAGGCTGTGAAAGAGCTTGTTGTGAGTCAGATGTGTGGTAGCGTACGTGTTTTGCTTGATTTTCTAAATTCTAGGATGGCTTTGGAATTTTTTTACTGACTTTTTCAGGGCTTTATGTGGACCAAACTAAGTGAAAAGACTATATGCGACATGCAATAATTGAATCAAAGATATTTGACTTTTTAGATGAAATAAAAGCACGTCAATAAATTCTCCATGTCTGGCCCTTGGTGTGATTCTCTTTTTCCACTGTGGCCCTTAGTGCAATTGAGTTTGACACCCCTGTACTAAACCAACGGCTCTTTTAAGAGTAACACACTTCTTCTAAGAGAGCACAGTTTCATTTAATAATGTTTATATAAACACAAAGTACGCATGAATGTTGTCACTAATCGTTTGTACATGTACAATAAAGAAACAAGCCTATTCTAATCTCCATAATGTGCAATACTTCTTATTATGTATAATATAATGGGCATTCATTGGTCTTTATCATTGCTTTTGTGTCATACTTGGTTCTATTACTTCTGGCAGACTTAACATTTAGGCTACTATTTTGTTTTTACTCTATAGCTGGCCAAGCACACCGTGTCTGAGGGCACCAAGAGTACCGTAAACCCCTTTTTAAAAAAAAAAAGTTTTAATTTTTTTTTTTTTTTTTTAATTTATTTTTTCTATTAAAAATTGTATATCATTATTCTTATAAATGTTGTACCTGTCTTTATTACACAGTGTACAGTTGGGTTTTATAATTATAATCTGCAATGTTACATGGTCTTTATCATTGCTTCAGTGCTTTGTGTCTTAACCTTATTTTGTTCTATTACTTGTAGACTTTACATTTAGGCAACTTTAGTGTTTTCACTCTACGGCTGTGAACAGGTACACCAGCTCAAAGTAAACGTGCTGTCAGACCAACAAAACGGCAATTTTAAAGAGCCACTTTTCAAAGGCATTTCAATTCATGAGGGTGCTTTAAAAATAATTTGTGCATAACTATTTAAAATGCATGCTAATCACCACCTTCTGCCAACCAACATTGCCTCCATAATTATTTATTTATGGTTTATTCAGTTCCTTGAACTCTGCCTTCATATAGAGAGAATGTAAATGGATTGCATTTTAATCTTTACAACTTCTTCTCATTATTTGGAGAAAGTAAGTCATTATTTTGAGATACAAAGTCCTTATCTTGAGAAAGTTCATTATAAAGACTTTTAGTTTAAGCAAAACAAGTTTATAAATAGCCTACAGCTTTCATGTTATTTGTCATATTTAACATTTTTTTGCAATCCCACATTTCTTTGCATATGCATAAACGTACAAATTGACTAGCTAGGCCTATTATGAATAACATGGACTAGATCATATTACAAAAATATTTCGTGGCAAACTATAGCTGGTTACAGTGATATCACTTAGTCAGGGTTGTGTACAGCAGAAGAGAGGAATATGAACCTGTGTTTGGAAGCCCATCATGTCAAATCCATCATGTTAAGGATCAATGCCAGCGGATAAACCTGTGTCAGGTAATCGCCTAGATTCACACCCAGCACCCGGTGTGTTAACCACCACTGACAACTTCCCCAATTTAAACTAAATAAAACACATGAATGCAGTTGTTTCTCTTTTATTGTACTCTCACATGTCTCTGCTTACTGGAACACCACTGTGATATTTAATAGATATCACTACGATATTTTAAAAAAATGACCGTGTATCCGAGAGTTGAATCCTGGAACATATAAACGAGTCCCTCGTCGCCAAACAAGCTAAGTGGAAGGGGAGAAGAAGGGGAGAAGGGTGTGTGCTCATACCATAACTACTGTGTTTTAAATTGTTTCTCTTCTATGAATTTTATCCCCAAATTGTGGAAGAGAAAACACAAAGTATCGCCACATTTTCAGCAGGGCAGCGGAGCGGCTGTGGGTTGACTCTCCACGGTTCTCATGGGCTTTATAAGTCCCGCCTCCTGCCCGAGTGGGAACACAGCAGACTGTTAACGCGACAGAGAAAGACACAGACATGGCAGAAGAAGCTCCAGCAGTTCCCGCGGTGAAAGCCCCGGCCAAGGCTCCCAAGAAGAAGGCGACTCCCCGGGCAAAGAGTGACGGACCCTCCCTCCCGAAGCTCATCCTCGACGCCGTGACTGAGGCCAAGGACCGTAAAGGCACGTCGCTTCCGGCTATCAAAAAGACGTTGGCCACCAAAGGCATCGACCTGGAGAAGTCCAACAAACGCATCAACACCGCCGTGAAGAAGCTGGTGACCGACGGAAAGCTGGTCCAGAATAAAGGGATCGGTGCATCCGGGTCCTTCAAGCTCCCCAAGGCTCAGCCTAAAGCCGCCAAAGCGGTCAAGAAGACTCCCGTTAAGGTGAAGAAGCCCGCTGCCAAGTCCCCGCAGAAGAAAACAGCCGCTAAGAAAACCGCTGTGAAGAAGACCGCAGTCAAGAAAACCGCCGCTAAGAAACCAGCAGCCAAGAAGCCAGCAGCCAAGAAGTCTCCGTATAAGAAAGCTGCCAAGAAGCCAGCAGTGAAATCTACCCCCAAGAAGGCTGCCCCTAAGAAGGTCGCAAAGAAGAAGACCCCTGTGAAGAAAGCTCCGGCAAAGAAAGCTGCAGCGAAGAAGTCCAAGAAGTAAAGTGGCTCTTTAACCTGCACGCAGTGCACCAAAAGGCTCTTTTAAGAGCCACCACACATTCACCAAAGAGCTGATTTCCTACATTATCATGTCTGGTTCCATGGTTTGTTTTTCTATCATTTATTTTATCAAAGCACTTTGATCTACATGAAACGTGCTGGTGAATAGAAATGTTTGCTGTTAGATTTAGCATTAGCACCCATTATTTGTTGTATTAGGGTTAGGACTCATACAGTAGGAAGATTTCCAATTCTGTGATAGCAGCCCTGCAATATCATAACAAGATAAATATCAGATATAAATGCAGTTGATCAAATGATTTTTTTTTTTTTAGTGGTGGTTTAAAAATCGATTAAGTGGAGGTTAGGTTCTGTTAGTTGTGAAGTGATATCGCCTCAGAAGCTGTAGTAGCCTAGTAGTAATACCAGTATTACCCTGCATCAGTGTGCCACATGTAAGAGGAAAAGGAAATGGTCTCTCAGTGCTTTGTCCTCTGACCGCCACAGGATGGCGCTAACACACAAGAAGAGAGTAACACTGTCTCCTCTTAACTTACATTTTTGTACATGAATCTACCTCTAAATCTCTTTAGCTGGAAGGATCGACCCTTAACATGTAGCATCTCATTTCCTAGAGGGTCCTATAAACACAAATAAAAAAATATATACAAAATATACAAACAGAACAGCATTACACACCTAATACACAGATACGGACAGCTTGCTCATTCTCACCCGTAGCTGTTTCAGAGCTGTTCATATTGTAATATAATACTTATATAATAACATACTACTTATTTATTCCAGCATCCTTTGCACTATGCTCCATAATTAAAATAATAATAATTTATCATAAAATAATTCACTCCTGAACACTTTGCACTCTTCACTGCACTACTCATAATGTCTATGCTGTTTCTGTTTATAGTGTGTATATATTGTTCGTTTTTGTATGAGTAAGCACATTGTGAGCATTGTGTAATCCAAAGCAAAATTCCTCGTTTGTGTCCTCATACCTGGCAAATAAAGCTGATTCTGAGTCAAAAAAAATTAGATACAATAACCCGGATAATTAAATCAATTCATCACAAAAAGAGAAATGGAAGCTATTTGTTTTCAGCTCTAACAAACAAGGCTATAAATTACAAATTAAAAGCTTGAACAGGTTGTTTTAAGATGAGAAAATAAAGATGTCCAGAAGCAGTGGTCTGTGGTCTTTAGATCTCAGAGAAAAATTAAGATTATTCTATAGGAAAGATTATTATGAATGAATTATATCTGAATGATCTGCATCCAACTTATTTGAAACTTGGAGGGACAAAGAAGTAGGGATATTGCAGATATGAAGATCTACATGGAAACCACAAACTGTTTCAAGAAAGAACAGTTGAAATAAATGAAGATGAACTGAACTGCTGTGGCCACTTAATTTATTCAAACAATAGACAATATAATAACGTTTTAAGTCCTTCTATATCTCCGTGGATGAACTGGGTGGCAGTGTAACTAACCAGATGTGTTATGATAAAAGAAATATTGCATCAGTTGTTTTCAACATCCACTCAGACAAATAATGTTCTGACATCACAATGACAATCAAACAGTAACTCAAGTTTACTTTGAAGTGTTCAATCTAGACAACGAGGCAATTCCCCACAAACATTTTCTTGACTGGAAGCCTTTTACAAAACATATGTAACAAATAGTTGTTTTGAGACTAAATGCATTATACCAGTACCGGTGCTGGTAGATGACCTTAAGCTGTGTATGGAGCATAAAAAACAAGTTTAAATTACCATCAAACTGAAACCTGATCGCATGAGCAGTAGCCACCTGCATAGTATGATATTTACCATTAGTTCTGGGCAGCTCAAGCTCATGTGTTACAAATCTTTTTGCCGCAGTCAGTATAATTAGATTTAATTGACTTCCCTTGAAATGTATTCATCTGGGACATCTGGCCTTGGAACTCCAACCTTCCCATAAAGGCCCAGTGCCGAGCTACACTTTCAATGTTAAAACTATATGGGTGGCAAAGGTAGGAACAGGCTCTCATATACAACACTTAAAACATGAAAATAGGTGTAACTAAACTAAATACAATAATTGAAATATTTCTCTTGAAATAACATTTACACAAGGACAACATCTCACTCCAAAAGGTGCCCTGGGGAGTTTTCTTGTAAACAAAAAAGTTTCTGTTCATATTTTGTCACTCTCCAAAACGCATTTCTTACAAATGTGCTGAATGCATTTTCCTCCCCATAAAATATTTGCAAAGGTGATTTGTCCTAAACGTTTTCAAACTGCATCATTCACATCCATATTTACTAGCTTGCAGTCTTCTTCTAAGGAAAAATGAACCACTCTCGTGAAAGAAGTAAGAATAAAAATAAACATTCAAATTGTTATAGAAAGTCATTTAAATAATGTAACCGTTTATTTTCTACATGTGCCTTTGTTGAGACAGCAGCCGTTATCTAGCCAGCTGCTGTCTAAAGTGTCTAAATTTGAATTCATTTTGTCCAATAGTTACTCAGCTCCAGCCCGCGTATCTCCCGGTCTGGACCAATCAGCGCTGCCCTGGCTCCGGCAGTTCCTTTATAAAGCCGCTGTTCACTCCGAGCGTTATTCGTTCTTGAGCTGTGAACACGAGAAAAAAAGCTAAAATGGCCAGAACCAAGCAGACCGCGCGTAAATCCACCGGAGGAAAAGCTCCCAGGAAGCAGCTGGCCACCAAGGCTGCCCGTAAGAGCGCCCCAGCCACCGGCGGAGTGAAGAAACCTCACCGTTACAGGCCCGGTACCGTGGCTCTGAGAGAGATCCGTCGCTACCAGAAGTCCACCGAGCTGCTGATCCGCAAGCTGCCCTTCCAGCGCCTGGTGAGGGAGATCGCTCAGGACTTCAAGACCGACCTGCGCTTCCAGAGCTCCGCCGTCATGGCTCTGCAGGAGGCCAGCGAGGCTTACCTGGTCGGTCTGTTCGAGGACACCAACCTGTGCGCCATCCACGCCAAGAGGGTCACCATCATGCCCAAAGACATCCAGCTGGCCCGTCGTATCCGCGGAGAGAGGGCTTAAACTCACCTTAGGCTACTGCTCTAAACAACACAACGGCTCTTTTAAGAGCCACATACAAACCTTAACAGAGCAACAGTCCTGAAACCATTGTGTCCCACGTGTTCATACCCAGGTGAAAAAAAATCTATTAAAAATATACTTTAAAGTGTACTAAGTATATTTTCTAAATTTTGTACTATTTTTGTCAAATCTAAGTATAGTTAAGTGTATTCAATTATGTATTAACTTCAACTTAACATCTATTTGACTACACTTCCAAGTGTAAATAGTAAACTAAAATGGAACAACTTTTTTTTGAAATGAAAATCAAGATTCATGAGCAATTAAGCACACTTACAGTACAATTGTATTTCTATTCTTATTGAAATACACTTAAAGGCATTGCAGCGCAACTTATAGTTGTGTTTAAGTATATTTTGTGCATACTGCTATCATACTTATAATTACTATAAACTGTTAATTTAGTATGCCTCTGTAATATTTCAAGTGATCTACAAATGCACTTCATAACTATATTTAGTGCTTTTAAAGTGTCCCACTTTGACAATGTGTTTGAAGTGAAGTTCAGTTACAAACTAAACATCATAAACATGTACTTTCAGTGCAATGTTATAGTGTAAGGTAAAAACAAATAGTTTGAAGTATATTTCATCTGTACTTTTATCCCTATTTTGTTATACTTAAGCATGAATGTTGCTATTAAACTACAAGTGTATCATATTACAATTCAAGTGCATTACATCAACAGATTACAAATTGCATTTCAGAAAATGATCTTTATTCTTGACACAAAATTAACAGATATTAACTAAAGCAGGAACCTTGAACAGTCGACTTTCTCTGAAATGCCGGCAAGAGAACAATGGCGAACAAGTTATTACACATGCACATCTAGCTCTGACTTGAATTACTAGAGGCCTTGTAGCTCTCATTGTTGCACTTCCTCCGTAGAAGGGCCCGTATCTCTGCCACCTCGGTGTTGGGGAATCGCTCCCTCACTGCATCTGTGAAAACAGGAAAGAGACATGGGCATGAATTAAAACAAGATAGACAATGTATAACATTGAAATACAATCATTGATGATAATGAATTTGTCAATCAATCATGAAAATGGATTTGGATTCATAATTGACATTACTGTACCTATAATTGCGTTGTTTTTTTCTGGCTCAAGCTGCTCCTTCAGCTCGCCTTTTTTTCCTTTCCCCGTGAGTGTTGCCTTGGCCAAAGTTTCCCTGCCAAACACCAATGTGGCCAGTTCCTGTGTGAAGAGGGACATCCTCCTCCCACTCAGCCTCTGATAGAGGCGTTTTGGGACTTGCACTGATGAGTTGCCCAATGACACCTGTGAAAACACACAACCAGATTAAGACAAAAGGTTAATTACAAACACTTCTCTATATGGCAGGTTGGCATGTGTCTTGGCTTCAAGTGTTTTAACACAAACAGTACCTCCACAATCTTGTAAGATTTTTTTGTATGCTTATTGCACACAATCATAACAAAGACATAACAAGGATTGGTTTAAGGTCCTTCAGTCATACCATGTCTTCTTCACTGCCAGTGTGACTGCCAGTGCGCGATGAGTTGCTTTGGCTGGAATTCACGGAAGACAAAGGTGAATCTGCCATTTTGTTTAGGACTGTTTTGAGTGAAGACACCAGTCCTGGCAGCTCTAAAATAAGGATATAGTATAAAAATGGTCAGTATCACATTATGACACAAAGAATAAGTATCACATTGTGACATAAAATAGCAGATATATAAATGTCATTTCACAATAGCTACATCTGGTTTAACTTTTATTTATTTATGATTGGATGAGGATCCTTACTCATACTTTTCACCGCTAGCATGTATGTCTGACATGAATGTTCCCCTCACTCAAAGCCACAGGGCAGTAATTCCATTACAGTGTGAAGGCGGAGTAGGGCGAATGTTCAGTTTAGCATGTGAAGTATAGAGAAGCACAGGGTTCCCAAGTTAAGTCAAATGTAAAATTCCATGACTTTCCCAGGCAAAAAAAATTTAACTTCCATGACCAACTATGAATGGTGCAATAAACTAACTGACCAAAGATTTCAAAGCACCCTCGTAGCGTTCAAGCATCTTTACTTTTTAGAGTGGGAGATGAATAAATGGGCATTGCATTTGATTGTATTAATGTATTTTGGCAAGACAATTTTAAACTGATTTTAAAAATTCCATGACTTTGCCCCCAAAATGATCAATTTCCCTGACTTTTCCTGAAATTCCATGATATTCCAAAAATTCCATGACCTGTGGGAACCTGCAAGAAACTGCTGAAAATTCTTATGTGAATAAGACCATATAGCCTGTCTCACTGGACCCTTCTCTTGACTGATATGTTGCGATGCTTGGCAACAGAGATGGAAGATTAGAACTATTTCTTGGAGTGGATGAAATAAATAAATAAGTCTACATATAATTATTGAATACGCAATTTTATATCTTTAATCGCGATGGAAGGGGAACAGATGTATAAAAGCAATATGACACTTGTGGTCATGGTATTGGTACCTGTGCCACTCTGCCAGAGGCCTTGTAGTTATATCCGTACCAACCCCACTGTCACTTTTGCCATATTGCTTAATCAGTGAAATTCAAACAAGGAGTGTTAACAGTAGTCAATGACGGCAAAAATGGCAGAGTTAAGTGGATTATTTTCAAATTTGGAATGTGGGAAGTCAGGTCTGTATTCTAAGACATAACACGTAACATGCATGTTCTTCAAATTAACAGTGGGATGCATGTCTTGAATTCATAAAGTTGACTTCATGACCTCAATGACAAACGACTGCAGATGTATGGGAGGAGGGTTCAGGTGGTGGCAGAGATAACCCTGGCATCACTAGCATACATATACACCCACCCACCTTTCAGAGCCTTCAAACTGTCCTCATCCAGTTCAACAAAAACAGCAGGCACCGTCCCTGGCCGCTGAGACTCCACCTGAGGGATGGCGTCCTCCTCCTCCTCACTGGTGTCAATCACCTATGCAGAAAACATCAATATAATTACCTTAAACAAAAAGGGCAGCTATACACTCCTAATCATACACAAACCAAAACACAATTTTCATGGTGTGAGTGTGTGTATAAATCAACAGAGTTCATACACTCTTGAATAGTAACTTCTGCTATGTCACAAGCTTTACCCTGAGCACCAAGGTCATAGGTTTGTAGGTTGGGTTTGGACTTTGGTACTGGGACATAATTCATATAAAGTGCAAAGTGCGTTAATGCATGCATTTCAGCACAAATAGGCTATAATCCACCACTGTAAACTCTGACAATTATCTGGGGAACACTGCACATTATTTGATGAAGTCAGTTACATTTTTAAACTTACCATTTTTCTTTTTTTGGGTGGATCAAAAATATCGCAACATGTGTCGTCGGAATCAGACTAATATCTAGCAGGAGTAGAACTGAGTTGTCTTGTAGGTTGCCGTTTGAGGTCCCTCTTGAGCTGTTCGTCCATCTTGGCCATCTGTGAACCAGACTGACAACATACATCTTGTTTAAGAGAATGATTTTGAACATTTCCAAACCACCACTTTAAGTAACTGCACTCATTTTTTAATAGCTTCTACAAGTGCATTTCTTCTTATTGCGACTACAGCACACTTTCCAAGTCTCCACCTCCATCCATCCATCACTCTGACAGTATTTGTAACAGGAGAATGAATCTTGACTTAACATGCCTGGCATTACAAAATAGCTAACTTTTAAGTAATATTTATCATTTCAAATTGATATTTGCTGGCTAAATCTGCTAAATGCTTGTGCACCCAGTTTGGAAAAGTCTGCAAAAATTCACGATGTAACTCCCATGGCAAACATATTCTACGATGACACAGCATTATTTGTAAACTGTTATGTTCCATAACTGTTAAGTCATAAATAAAGCTTACGGTCATTCCTTGCTTCACCACCCCCTTCTCCTGGCCAGACTGACAGAAGGAAGACCATATATCCCCCCCCTTGAGGGAAGCAACACGCTTCTGCACTACTTCTTTGTAGTTTTCTGTGAAGAAGACCCATTATTTGCATTAATTACTTTGTAAACAGAGTTCATTGTAAATGTAACAACTTTCAATTACCTTTTTCAAACATTACTTAACTTCACAATTAACTTAACAGGAAACACATAAAATACAAATTAATTGTGACCTTTTATTAATAAAAAATAATAATTTCAAGACAGGAATGTCACTGTCATTTCATTTATTTGTACTTTATTACTTTCATCAGTATTGGGCACTTGTAATGTCCATACCAAGTTACAGCGGAGTCCACCCCCTCTGTACATTGAAAATGTCTCCTTGACACAACTGCATTTGTTCTATATTTTCGCCTGTTCCTTCTTGATAAATATGTTGTCCCCAACATCCAAATGACTTTATTAACTTTGACTTAACCAATTATCTGAATTTTCATTAAATGGACATGCTACATAGCGACGACGAATTCCATAAAACTACTAGCTAAACCTTCACTAGAACCTAAGCCAAACACTTCAAAGATAAGCTATATGGGTCTGTTAGGGGAACGTTCTCTAAAGGTTACAACATTAGGCGAACGTTCTGGTAACATTCTGAGAACGGTCGATGTAACCAAAAACTAACGTTTCCTAAAGGCCAGGAAAACTTTCCATGGGAACCAAAAACTAACCTTCAGGGAACATTCCCAGAACGTTCTGGGAACCACAAATTGTTACCTGGGGGAGCGTTCTCTACAGGAGGACTTATTAATTACACTAATATACTTGAAGCACATGTTATCTCATTCGAATGTAACTGCCTCACATTAATCAATCATCTTATTAATGAATAATATATCAGAACTGTATTTGAAGAAATTATATTTCAACGCATCACGACAAGCCTAACGTTACATCACCTTCCACCATTTTCTTAGGTTAGCAATCTTGCATTAGTTAACATTGCTGGCTAGCATATTTCAACCCACAGACTGTATTTATAGAACTATATATACAGTCTATGTTCCAAGCACTTCATCATCAGTAACGTTAAATTACATGACAGTAGTCGGTTAGTTAATGTAAAGAGTATTCAGAATGTTTTAGAACTTACCCGACATGAACAGCAGTTTGGCTGCAACCGGCTTCAGATCTTGCCTGTGTTTAGCTGGCTAAATCACCTCTATCCAGCCTTCCTGGGACTGGAGGTTTTCCTTGCAGGTGACTGTAATATCAGCATTTCTATATGCATCCTGTATTATACATGTACTGTCTGCAATAACGGACCCGTCGATGAAATAAAACAACCCATACATTGCTAACTTTGTTACCGCTAACTTTGTTACCGCCTGAGTATCAGTGATGTATTTCAAACATTAACCGTTACTATTTGGCTACGTTGTAGCTGTGTAGCTAATTGCCGCCCAAACTTCTACATGGTGATTGGATGTCGATGACGCTGCGCACACTGATTGGATGTGGGAACCGACTGGTGGGTGTGTCCAATTCCTGGGTCCATTCGTAGCCATCTACTGCTTAGTCTTAATTTTTGAATCTTGATCTGTTGCATTGCTCAACAATAGTTATTCAAATATGCCACCTGTACAATCAAAGTACAAGTCCTACATATTGGTCACTAATAAGAAAATACCAAGGACAACAGAATACAGACACAGGAAGGTAATTATAATTTGTATCATTATTTTAAATTGTTAATATGTTTTTCTTGTTCTTGTTATTTTTTATTTATTTATTTAAGGACAATGGACATTTAATGAACATGTACAGCAGTACACGTAAAAGTGCCAGATTATAGCCCAAAGGCTAATTTCCATCTGTAGTCCCATTTGGCAGATATAATTTACAATAACAGGACATAAGATTCTTGTTGTTCTTCTTATAATTATGGTAATAGTCGGCCTACTACTTATACAATAATACTAATAATAATAATAATAATAAAAAGAAGAAGGCCCTAGTATAGCAGTACTAATAATAATATTAATAATAAATAATAATGATAATAATAGGATAATAGCTGGTAGCAGGCCAAGCAATGGAGAAAGCCTACCTGATATTCATGATAAGTAGTAGGCTAGCTCCACCATCTTATAGGGCTGGCTATACTGTCTTGAAATTGTCTTTTGTTTCAGGGAAAAGGCAGAAGACATAAACAGTACAAGCAGTACCTTTGCAGCACTGGTGTTGAAGTCCCTGACAGAATTTTAGGACGTCATGACAGAGAAGTAAGATATGTGCATGATATATGATGATGTAAAGAATTTTTTTTATTATTATGACATTGCATGGATTACAACGTGTAACATGTGATGTTTTCAGACAAAAAACTAGCTTAATGCCCAAATTGCTTTGACACAGTGCAACAACTGAAAAACCAAGTTATATTAAACTTATATCAAGATCAAAAAAGTAGTTGGTATTGTTTTCAGTATAAAGAGACTTACCTAGCTCTTTCTCATAAAATCATTTGACTTAATTTAAGAAGAGTTTGACTTAAGACGTCTCATCCTGAAAACAAGCAAAGTCTTATGCCAGTGCGTAAAGAAAATTTGTCCTAAAAACAAGTAAATTTGGCCCCCAGTGTGTTGAGCAAATTGGTCTTGATAAGTCTTCTTAAATTGAGTCAAAGTCTTCTTAAATTAAGTCAAAATGATCTTTCAAGAGAGCACGGTAAGTCTCTTCATAGTAAAAACAATACCAAAATTATGTTTTGATCTTAATATAAGATTAATTACACTTGGTTAGATTTTATTTTCTGCACTGACATGGATGGTGACAATTGTTTTGCTTACAGCCTCCAGCTCACCATGATGCACCACTGCAGCCAACAGCAGGAAAACGGAAGAGAGCGGACAGTAAGGTCAGGACACTGACAATGCATAATTCATTCCTTATAGCCTAATTGTCTATTCTTTAATGTTTTACTTTGTAACAATGTGACCAACCATTGTTGAATTACTTACATGGTTTCTTACTTACATGGTTTCCTGTAGACAGCAGTAGGCCTGTGTTCCAGTCTATAGGCTAATGTAATTAACTATCCTGTAACTACCCATGTCTGTACCGGATGTCTGTGTGGAAACTTATGTCCAGTAATAACAAAACAGTCAGTCTTCATGATGGAAAAATGTATTCACATAAATCATACACCAAATTGTTCAGGAAGAGCCAAGAAAAGTGGGTTTCTGTCTATATGAGTGTAGTACAACAAAATATCTAGTAGTAGTAACCTATAGGTTAGTGGAAATAGTGGGCAGAATAAAAAAAAAGAAACATGCAGGTCAGGACACAGGTAATACATATTTGTTCACTATGTTAGTTTATTGCTATTTTGTATTTAGAGGAACTGACTCCTACAACGTAACAAACTAGCTCACACATTTTTCAAATTTCAGATTGGAGCAGTTGGAGCAAGTTGCTTTACTTCTAGTGCTTTAAGATCCCACTCAATAACAAAACAACACCAGATTCAGTGACTAACTTGCCACACACTTTGTGCCAACTTCAGAATGGATCAGCTGCTGAGGACGATGTGGTTGATATAAGAGAGCAGCAGACCATGCAAGGACCAGAGGCTGAGAGACCCAACCCAAATCCGTCACAGGTAAGATTACAATTACTTATGGGCCAGCGTTCATCTTTGTTTGTTTAGTTTTTCTTTTACAGGAGTGATTTGCTATGATGACTTGATGCATACAATCTGAACAACAAATTTCATTCATCTGCCATAGAATAGAATAGAATAACAAAGACTTTATTTTCATGTCACACACTTCCATTTTGCTCAGCAGGCTACAATAAAGCTGAATTGAGATCTCTGGCTGACATAAAACCATGCCCAAAGAGTGCAGCAAGGCACAATATTCTAGAAAAGCTTGATCATAGTGATGATTAGACGTAGCATTTTATTATATGGTCTGATGTTTGAACTCAAAAAATATTTTAAATACTGTGTTGGACGCCCCAAAACTAGCTACACACAAGGAATCCCTAAAATATCTGTAAATTTAATTTCAGTTATGACAACTTATCAAAACCCATCAGAGCATAGATACTAAAAATGGTTAGATGAAGTCATATGCACAAGTGCTCGATCCCAAGGGTTCCCAAAATAATGCATACATTTCGTGTGTAATCATATTTAGCAAATAGCATATCCCAAATAATTATAATCTTTTACTCGTGTTAGATTTTGCTCAGGTAGTAGAGCAAAGTTAATGTGTACTGTGTCATTCATATAGGGCATTTTTAAATGATTAGAAACTTGACAAGATATGATAAACCTGAATACTTGAGAATGTTTTGTTCATTGTACTGAATGTTTTTTCAATCTCAATGTGTCATTTTGTAGGATGGAAATTGTGGAGATGACCTTTTGTACCCTGGAGCACCAATTACCAAAGGTCAAAGTTTGCTCCTTCTAATGGTGTACGTCCTGAGGCATAACCTGACCGAGATTGCTCTGGACCATCTTTTGCAGATTTTTCATGAACTTTTCCCTGCACTGATACCAGCAACCTCGTATCTCTTCCATAAATCCTATGGCCAATATAGGGAGTATGTGCCCCATTTCTACTGCCATCAGTGTTCAAATTATATTGGAACAAAAGAATGTGGTTTGACACAGTGTGTTCTGTGTGAGGCAGAATTTGATGTGGATGCTAGTCTACAAAAGGGTTCATATTTTTTGGTAATCAGTTTATCTTTGCAAATTAAAGAGATTCTGGAAAATCCCAACATCAAAATCCAAAGACATACATCAACTCCAGGTTTAATTTGTGATGTGCAATGTGGAGGGGAGTATAGGAGACTCAAAGATAGTGGTGAAATAGGTGATGATGACATCAGTCTGATTTGGAACAGTGATGGGATCCCTGTTTTTAAAAGCTCTAGATGCCAAATATGGCCTATTCAGTGCCAAATCATAGAACTACACCCTACAGACAGGAAGAACAAAATATGTGTTCCTTGTCTTTGGTTTGGAGAGAGCAAGCCTAATATACAGACTCTCCTAATTCCATTTGTAAAAGAGCTACAGGAACTTCAAAGTAATGGGATCACCTGGGGAGATGGTTGCACTTCAAAGGTGCATGCACTTGTATGTAGTGCAGATTCAGTTGCAAGGCCACTTCTCCAACATAAGAAACAGTTTAATGGCATTTATGGCTGTGACTTCTGTTACCACAGAGGTGGAGGCTCCTATCCATATTTTATTCCTGAACCCCGTCTTCGTACAGAAGTTGAGCATTTTGACAATGCCATGAATGCAACACCTCAGCAGCCCATAATGGGAGTGAAAGGCCCAAGTCAACTAATGAAACTAGACAAATTTCAAATGGTGCAAGGCTTTGTTCCAGAATATCAGCATAGTGTATGCCTTGGAGTTACAAGACAGCTGACATCTCTGTGGTTACATTCCACAAACCATCAGCATGGTTGGTACATAGGCACCCAAACTGAGCAGATCGACGAAGTGCTTAAAAAAATTTCACCACCAACTGAGATCACAAGAGTACCACGATCTATGCGAGAAAGGAAGTTCTGGAAGGCATCTGAGTGGAGGTTATTTCTTTTGTTTTATGCTTTGCCTGTTTTAAATGGCATCCTCCCCAGAAAATACTGGAATCATCTTTTCCTTTTGGTTTTTGCAGTATATCATCTCCTGCAAGAAAGGATCATAGAGGCCGAGGTGGTGATAGCCGAGCAGGCATTGAAAAAATTTGTCAGGGAGTTTCAGGGGTTATATGGCCAGGCTAATGTGTCATTTAATGTGCACCTCAAGACACACCTGGCTGCAAGTGTGAGGAACTGGGTACCATTGTGGGCCACATCCACATTTTCCTTTGAATCTTTTAACGGCACCCTGTTGACATATTTCAATGGCACAACTCATGTACCTGTCCAAATAATGAAAAGGTACCTTAGAGAGAGGAGTCTCACAAAGAAAGGAGCAACAGTGATGCATAATGCTAATGAGTATGTCAAAGATCTTTTCTATGAACTACAGGGCAGAAAGTGTTCAACTGACAAATCAGTTCAGATCAGTTCCCATGTCAGAGTTTTTGGTAAACCAGTACAGACAGATGTCTCGGTTTTACACATGCTTGCAATAGATGACCTACTGGGTGTTAGAGTGAAACAAGCCTCCTACTACAAACGTTTCATTGTGAATGGAATACTGTATCACTCTGACACAAACAGCCGCCTACAGAAAAGAATCAACTCTGTTGTTATGTTGCAGAATGGCACATTAGTCAGAATTGTGAATTTGGTCGTTTCTGGTGCAACACATTGTGTTTTGGTCAAGGAGCTTGTTAAGTCTGGAAGGAAGCTGTGCAGAGACACAACACTTAATATTGCATCAAGCTTTGTGTATGAAGTGTCTGAGTGCAATATAGTGTATGCCGTCCATCCAGAGTCATTGCAAATGTGTCATGGTTGAATCCAGGGAGAAGGTATATGTTATTCCTCTGCCAAACAACATTGAACGAGACTAATGTGGCTGAGCATCAAGAAAATTGCCGTAAGCTGAGTAGTGCCAAGAAGTCCCGAGATTCCCTGAGACCTATTGAATTGACATGTAAATACAATATCTGTACAAAGAATTACTGTTCTTTACCTGTTACATGAAGTGACCCTTCTGTCAGTCAAGTGTTTGTGCATTAATACATGATGGTAACAGTGTAGATAAACAAAATGAACTTACATGTCTTAGTCCACACTGCAGCATTGTAGCATATGACCCTTTAAGAAATCAGCCTAACAATGTCAATACACTTTAATAAATTACTAAATTTCCACTAAAAGTGTTTTCATTTTAGCATATTTTATGACAGTACTTTGATATGCTAATAAAAGTACACTTATATTTTAGTGCACTTTGTTTACAGTGTACTAAGATTACACTACTGATGAAGTGAAATCAGTGTACACTTTCAAAAATTATACTAACTCTGTATTAAAAATAAGTGTACTTACTAAAAGTACACTAAGTTACCACTATACATTTTTGTATTTTAACATATTTTATTAAAGTACTCTGATATGCCACTAAAAATACACTTATTTTAGAGTGTACTGTATAAAGTGTACAGAAGTCACACTTCTAATGAAGTGAGATCATAGTACACTTTAAAAAAGTATACTAACAATTAATTTAACAAAAAATATACTTCCCATAAGTACACTGAATTGCCACTCTAAGTATGTCAAATTTAACACACTTAAAAAAAATAAACTTCTATACAATTTAAAATACATTATCAACAAAGTACACTTTCAAAAAGTACATTTAAAAAATAATTTGATTACTGGTAAATTAGTATACTTACTTTTTGGACTCTGAAGTTGAACTTAATTACATCTATTTTGAAGTATACTTTTAAAAAGTACATATTAAATACTCTTTAAATAAAGCACAAGTAGAAGCATACTTGTTTTATACTTCATGTACTTCATTCATATTTCTAATACACTAAAGTATACTACTTTTTTACCTGGGTATATTATAAACCAAAACAGATATTAATGAAATAGACACACAAAACAGCCACAGTGCTGAGACGCTATTTCATAATTTACTATTAAAAGGAAACCATTGCTATCCTGGGTAGCTTTATAAATACTTTGCTTACTGCCGGTTATGAAAGAGACACTGCTACTGAAAAGGCTTAACAAGGAGAAATGCGTGGGACACTATTGTAAAAATGTAATGTCAGAAAAACTTTATACAGTAAGGATATTATGTAGGCTACTGATAGTGCATATGAAGTTTGCATTGGAGTTCTTTTATGATGCTAGTTCTAGTGACTGATCCTGTATTATCGCAACGATCAGGAGTAGAGCTCGTAATGTTCAATTCCCTATATTTAGGCTATACAAATATTTAAAATTGCGATAGCCTACAACAGACGAAAATTTGTCAATCACATCTTCTTAAATACACGTTTAAATGTTGCAAAAGTGTGCTCAGAAGCTGTAGCTAACATGTCCTATATATGTGGGGACTCACTGTATTTAGAAGTTAATTTACAACACTATATAAAAGGATCTCGTGTGTGCATATGTAAACTGTACTTTCGTAAAATTACACGACAGATAACAAGTGGGTTTTAATTTTGCGTTAGGTGTGCTCAATAGTTAAAATGCTATCATGAAATAGAATCCATAAGTGATTTTGTAGATACAGCTTGATTAATTGTATGTAAAGAATAATTCGTAAATATAATAGGATATCATATACATAAAGTTTAAGGATTTCTCTTTAGTTTGATGTGTGTGTGGCTCTTAAAAGAGCCGTTGTTGGTTTGGTTGAAGCCGGTTCCGGGTGTTTACTTCTTAGCGGGCTTCTCGGTCTTCTTGGGCAGCAGTACGGCCTGGATGTTGGGCAGGACGCCGCCCTGAGCGATGGTCACTCCGCCCAGCAGCTTGTTGAGCTCCTCGTCGTTGCGGACGGCCAGCTGCAGATGGCGGGGGATGATACGGGTCTTCTTGTTGTCGCGGGCAGCGTTTCCAGCCAGCTCCAGGATCTCAGCAGTCAGGTACTCCAGCACGGCCGCCAGATACACCGGAGCTCCGGCACCAACACGCTGAGCGTAGTTCCCTTTGCGGAGCAGCCTGTGGACACGGCCGACGGGGAACTGGAGCCCGGCACGAGAGGAGCGGGTCTTGGCCTTCGCTCTAGCTTTGCCTCCGGTTTTCCCTCTTCCAGACATTTTTCGCGTTTCTTCTGTCGTTGAGTTCGAGAGAAAAGTACAAACATGGTGTCGAAAGCGGCCTTATATACACCTAGCTGCTTCCTGATTGGCCAGACCGAGCGTAACTGTGATCGTCCAATCAGAAAAGAGACCAGTCAAGTTGCTGTTTTTACCACAAGACAAAGCTGTAGTCAATGAAATATATCCCATATTGTTATTGTTCCCTTTATCATTCTGTAAACTGCCTTTGTATTTTGAAAACAAACATTCAAGGAGTTGACACAATCACGTAAACACACATTACAAAATATAGCCTATAAACTCTATGTAAAATTTCCTTTTGACATGATATTTTATCACTGTATTCCTACAGAAAAGCACAGCTGGCTTTCTGTATTACGGCGCAGATTAGTCTTTTGGGTCAGACTTTCAGCGGTTTATGGAATAAACAAATAGAAGAAAATTAACACGAGGGATTATGGCCGTGATGACCAAATGCTGCGTCACTGTGGAGACAAGAGGAAACTTTTATAAACCGAAATATGTAACTGTTATAGAGAGAGACTGAACGGCCGAAAGTGGAAAACTAGAGGAAAGGACAGCCTGACAGCGAGGTAAGGCAAATATTTTAACCCCCCGTTTTCAAAGTTTCTAAATTGAAATTTGGGTTTATTTCAACCGTATTGCACCAAAATAACACGGATGGTTTCATACAATGAAATTAAGGATCTGATCTCTACTTTCGTTAAATTGTGGGTGCTGTATTACAATTCATAGCATTATCCTTACTAAACTTTGACATATATATATATTATTATATTACATGTCACTTAGCTGACGCTTTTGTCCAAAACGACTTACAATTAAGGTGCAAACTCCAGACAAGTAGTAAGTGCAAGTAGCCTACATATCTGTGGTTATCCGTTACCTTTATTCCTCTGATCGATTAGTCCAAATCATTAATTTCTGCTTTTTTCCCCTTACACAAGAAATAGGTATAATTTCGCATGAGATTTATTGATCATTAATTTCGAAAATATAAGTGCAAAACTAGTGTAAATGAGTTAGCTCCAGTGGTGAAGATACTGTTACGTTAAAAGAAAAAATATATATATATTTGACCTGGGAGGACAGCACAAGGGTTAAAAAGAAACTTAAAGACATGCAAACTAAAAGAAAGTTTTTATATTGAGGATTGGTGTAGTATGACACTAAACATAGGATTTGCCAGCAGTAGTAGACTATAACTAAAAGTATCTCATTTTATAATAAATTCATAATATCAGAAATTGTCTCTTTAGAAGTAGTGTGTGGCTCTTAAAAGAGCCGTTGTGTTGTTATTGTTGTCAGGTCGTTGTTTAGCCTCCGAAGCCGTACAGGGTGCGACCCTGTCTCTTCAGAGCGTACACCACATCCATGGCGGTCACCGTCTTCCTCTTGGCGTGCTCGGTGTACGTGACTGCATCACGGATGACGTTCTCCAGGAACACCTTGAGCACACCGCGGGTCTCCTCGTAGATCAGACCGGAGATACGCTTCACTCCGCCGCGACGAGCTAGACGGCGGATGGCGGGCTTGGTGATGCCCTGGATGTTATCACGGAGAACTTTACGGTGACGCTTGGCGCCTCCTTTACCGAGTCCCTTCCCGCCTTTCCCTCTTCCAGACATTTTTCAGTTCAGTCGATGAAACGAATGAAGTCAACGGTCCCCAACCGGCTGTATTTACATCTTATCTGCGGACGTAGGAGAGGACATGTCGATGTCATTACGGGCATACTGCGCATGCGTCAACACCAGTCAATAGCCGTTACAGCTGGTGACGCGATTCGGTGGGCGGAGCTCTTTTTCAAAATGTAACCGTTTTTCCTGCCTTTTTTGAACATTCTTTATATATATATATATATATATATATATATATATATATATATATATATATTAGACATAATTCGTGTTTTCCTACCTTTGTAGTTTAGTTTTACACTTCAATATGTTTAGAGCCTCATATACCTGACCTTTGGTGAACATTTATAATAATAATAATAATAATAATAATAATAATAATAAGTTGGCTAGTTTTATTTTACATCTTGATATATATGACCATGAGCTCTGTGTTGACTCAAACTCATCATTGAGTACATTCTCCGTGTACAAACGTCTAAATTAAGTTTCAAAAGCCTTCCCTGCGATGCCAGGAACACATAGACTCTATCTTGTGAATAAAATACACCATCCCTTCATTTTACTGCAAGCTTTTGGCCTAAATCTTAAAGAATTAAGTTATACCCTTAAAAAATACCAGAATTAGTCTTTAAAAACACACAAAAAACCCTAAAAGAACACGGAAGACATGAACACAAAATCACTTTTAGAGGCCTCAAGAGGTAAATCTGCAGTGATACATAAGAAAAAATACTTTATAATACAACTATTATAGGGAATAGGCTACTTGATGAAAGGCTTATTATCCTTCAGAATATTTTTTTTTGTAGGCCTACTGCTTTCCAATTTACAGGGTTCATACGCATTTTAACCAATACTTTCCCATAACTTTTTGGCAAATTTCCATGACTATGTATTCCTGAAAATCTCAGTCGACATTATACAATGAGAATAAAAATATATAAATATATCTGACCATGAGCTCTGTGTTGACTCAGACTCATCATTGAGTACATTCTCTGTGTACAAATGTCTAAATTCAGTTTCAAAGCGATGCAAGGAACACATATAGGCTCTATCTTGTGAATAAAATACAGCATCCCTTCATTTTACTGCAAGTTTTTGGCCTAAATCTTATCACGGAGAACTTTAAGGTGATGCTTAGCGCCTCCTTTACAGAGTTATTTTCCTCCCTTTTTTTTTTTTTTTTAATACAGCTTTTATTAAAGTTTTACAAAATACAAGTTATAACTTCACAGTAGGCTACATTTCATACCAGAAAACACAGACACATGTCCCCCCTGTCCCCAGTGGAAATTACACCCTAGATGACATGTCTGGATAGCTTGTCTTGTTCAACATACTGTCACATTATATTTCCTGATTGTTACTCTGAACCGTTCACGTTGTCCTACCTCTGTAGTTTAGTTTAATACCTTTTTTTTTAAATGTTTCGAGCCTTAAATAGGCCTACCTGAGCTTTGAACATGTATTATAATAGGCTAATATCATGTAATCTGTAAGAAATTATCACATTATGATAACTTATCATTAACAAATATCCTTCCCGGCGCCTCATTTTTCTCTGTAAATAACAGTCCAGTGTTTTTTGTGATTGTTGCGGGCAAAAATCCTTGATTATTTGGCACGTTTTCTTAAAAAAATGCATTGGAATATGCGGGATATTTATGCAATTTAATGCAATGAAATTGCGTCAACTTGCAAAAACTGCGGTTTGATGACAAAGAGAAAAGCAAGTTATTCCCCCAACACCCTGCTTTTCGATGATGTTCACGTCGCGTAATTACGTCACTTCATAACGTTCCCATGGCAACAGGGGGAAATGGCTGCTCTTGTGTGAAGTAAACGCAACATTTTTTAACTTTCTGCTAAGATATATTATGTGACTTTTCTGCAAAGAAAATGCGGGGGTTATGAAATCATGCATTATGAAATCATGCATAATCCCTGCAGTTGCACGGAAATCGGCAATTTATGTGGCGAAAGTGCGGCTTATATGAAAAAATATGCTGACTTTGGCTGATTGTGCATTGAATTATGCGTCACATAAATTCACGTTTCTCTGGAGGGACTGAAATAAGTCTTTAAAGTCCTGTTAGTAAATATTCTGTCTTCTATCAGTTAATTTCTAAAATCATGCCTTTTTACTATGGAGTTTGTGTGTGTGTGTGTGTGTGTGTGTGTGTGTGTGTGTGTGTGTGTGTGTGTGTGTGTGTGTCCAGACATTTACGCGTTATTATGTTTTCAATAAAAGTACTGAAATGCTGCCGAACCCGAGTTTGTATCTATCTAGCTGCTTCGTGATTGGCCAGAGTGAGTGTAAGTATAATCGTCCAATCAGAACAAAGATCAGTCAAGCTGCTGTATTCACATCAAGACTCCTTTTTAAACACTGCACGGCATTTCAAAATAAAACGTGGCAGATTAAACCGGTAAAGACATATCTCATCATATTCTCATAGTTTCCCTTTCTTATTCCGCAAACTGCCCTTGTTTGTTGTCAACACAGGTTAATGGGTTAGACACAATAATGTGAACACAAACACACATTTCTAAATAGTAAAGGTAATGTAATTTCCTTTGGCATTATTTTATCTTAATGCATTCCTACACAAAAGTGCAGCTGGCTTCCTGCTGCAGATTAGTTGTTTGGGTCACTGTGGAGACAAGAGGAAACCTTTATGAATCGAAGTAGGCTATATAACTGCTGCAGAGGGAGACTGAACGCATGGCGTCGATTTCTGTGGGGTACGCGTATCTATCAGATTTCGTCATGAGTCCTTTTGTAGCCTACCCACCACTTTTTTTTTTTTTTTTAAACCTCGAGGTCAATTTTGTAAAAAAAAAAAAAGTTCATAACACATATAATTCTTGAGCGACAGATGCCAAAAAATCCACAAAAATCTCTACTATCCCCACAGAGCAGGCACAGACACAGCCGCTCTGTGGTGCAGAACGACAAATAAGCGCCTGCACCGGTAGCCTATTCCACGGGACGGTGCATAGGCTCGCTCGGCTGCCTGCTCGCACTTCAACACCGCTCACTTGCGCTCTAACTTCGGATAAACTTTCTTTTTCCTACACCACTCCAAGGAGCCAGGGACTTTTGCTTTGTCAGATTCCGTTTTTTTCCGGAGTTGAACTGAAACTTCCCCTGATCCGTAGGAATAATTCTCTCCATTCAAGATGATTGTGTTTGCATTGAAAACATGTATTTATTTATTTATTTATTTTAATCCTGCGCAGCTCCTCTCTCTCTCTCTGTGTCTGATGGCACGGCATGTCACGTGGATACATGAAGCAGAACATAATTCTTTTTGAAAACTAAAGGCTTTCTTCTTCATAAAACGTGTCGGACGTGCGTCTCTGTCCCCAGCACATTTCAGAGACTAAGCTGACGCCATTGTCTGAACGGCCGACAGAGGCAGAGGGGACTCTTTTGTTCAGGAACTTCATGAAATGAATGCAACCTAACCGCGAGGTAAGGCAGTCAAATATTTTAAATGATAGCCTATTGTTTTTTTTGTGTGTGTGTGTGTGTGTCTTGTTATGTTCTGAATTTAATCACCACATGGAGCTTCTTCGTGTACTGGCTTTATTCTCTGAACACGATTATTACAGCCACATGCCTTCAGCCTAGATATCCCCGTTGTTACTCTCTCGTTACAGACATATGAACTATCTAATCCGAAACATGACATGTCTAAAATACGTTTAGCTGCTGTCCCGGTTCACAGCAGAAGCCTACATTGCTTTTTGTGATTATTGTAAACTTCAGAAGATTCTGAAAATGTTAAACTGTTGTTTTAAAATGAAGGTTGTGAGACATTGTCCCCGGTTACATTTCTAGCGACCCATAGATATATGCATATGTATATGCACATATGTTATGTGCTGTATACAAGTACATTAGTAGAAGTAATGAGTAATTATTATTTTTTTAAAGGTTTTTATTTTTTTAAAGTTTCAGGAATTGGGTTCCTTCATCGTGTGTTAGGTGTTTATAAGTTATATAGGCTACCCGCCATATTTATAATCATGAATTATTTATTTTTTTAAATAATTTTGCTCGGGAGGCCATTCCAGTCTATTTGAAGTCTATCATAATCACACATAAAATCACCATAAATGAGGTTATATTCTTGACCTTGTCTGGCTCTCCCTCTCCTTTTCCTCTACTTGGAGCGATCGCCGACCCAGATTGCATTCCTCGAGATGGCCGCTGACACATTTTTAACAAAAGCAATATACAGTTATAAACCCATATCTACTGCCCCTAACCCCCTACTACTTGCTACTTCTCTAGTTGTACCCCAAACTAAGTTTACACACGGTTTATGAGTAATTTTACCTTGCAGCACATATGACTCGCTGCTCTAACCTCTGCCTCCGTTGGTTTGTTAGTTTTTGAATTTCTCACACCGATCCGCCCTCGTAACGTATCATATTACATTATTCTTCCTCGTCCAATCAGAGCAAATATATGCAGTGCAAAGGATCATGGGACTAAATCATGAACGGTCCCTGTCCTAATTTAAGTGTGTAAATTATGTCCTCTTGGTGTTTTTGTAATGCATTTACGCTACCTAGTTTTTTTAATCTTGATGTGTTCATGTTTTATACATTTGTTGGGTTACCCTGGCTGAGACGGAGGGGTAGGTTGATTACTCCCGTGTATCGAGTGCGTTGTAAAATTGAAAATCCCGCCGTTGATCGGCATTTCTGGCTCTCTGGCGTCATCCGCGGAGTTGTGACAGCATAGAGAGCCGGGTCCGGAGCTGCTTTCCTCGGCTTCACCCACCGTGAGGAGCAGGCGAAGACGGAAGACGGAGACGGTGAGGAGCAGGAGAGGAGGAAGACGGAGACGCCCGTCATGGCATTTCGAGCCCTTTTCGAAGTCTCTGGCGTGGGCCTGGCGTTCAACAATCAACTCGAGATGCAGGTCACCGCCCGCGCGATACGCGTCGTCGTGTCATCGGCGCATTTGATCGCTTACGCGTTCGGTAACTGGAACAATTACAGTCTCCCTGTAAGCGTTTACCATTTACTCAAATGTGTTAAGATCAACGAAGAAACCCTTCTCCAAATCCTGCTGTCTGCGGCGTCTCGAGCCACGCTGTGGCTTTGGAGGCGGTTACGAAGTTGCATCACCACGGCGGCGGGCGCCACGGGAGCTGTCGCGGGCGCCGACGAACACGAACAAGCGAGCATCCTCAACGTGTAGCACTACACGGTCGTCTAAGGCTGTTCGACCGTATTCTTCTCGGAAAAACCTGCTGCCTGTGACGTCTCGAGCCACTCGTGTACGCGGGGTCGTCACGAACGCCGTCGAAGACGAACTGGCGAGCATCCTCAACGTGTAGTACTACGCGGTCGTGTACGGCTGTTCGATGGCGAACCTGCTGTCTGGGACGTCTCGGGACGCTGTGTGGCTTTGGACGCCATTACGAAGCTCTTCTGGCAGCACCAGGATCACCACGCACGCCGTTGAACACGAACTGGCGACACGAACTGGCGAGCATCCTCAGCGTGTTGTACTAGGTGGTCGCGTACGGCTGTTCGACGGCGAACCTGCTGTCTGTGACGTCTCGGGACGCTGTGTGGCTTTGGGCGCCATTACGAAGCTCTTCTGGCAGCACCAGGGTCACCACGCACGCCGTCGAAAACACGAAATGGCGAGCATCCTCAACGTGTAGTACTACGTGGTCGTGTAAGGCTGTTCAACGGCAAACCTGCTGTCTGTGACGTCTCGAGCCACAGCACCATGACGGCGCAGGGTCATCATGCACGCCATCGAACACGAACAGGTGACACGAAATGGCGAGCATCCTCAGCGTGTTGTACTACGCGGTCGTGTACGGTTCGATGGCGAACCTGCTGTCTGGGACGTCTCGAGCCACAGCAACACGATGGCGGTACGAAGGGTCACCACGAGCTGCGTCGAACCGGAACAAGCGGCGATCTTCGTTATCGTGTGAGTCTGTTCCTTGAGCTGGAAACGTCAATAAATGTCTATTAACAGGCGCACAAGATACGAGAAATCGATTGGAGAAGATATGATTAAAAGACCGACGAGCGACCTTATGGCTTCCATTTTATATCAAATGTAAATCTGTGTTCTGAATAAACGGTTAAAAAAAGAGTAACGTGTCTTCAGTTCTCTCGGTTTGCTGTAATGGTCGCCATCCTAACAGTGCTGGTGAGTCACTGTGTGATGATGGCTCCTGTATTCATCATCTAAAGCAGTTTTTATTGAATGGGGTTACATGTCCCCCTAGTGGTACTCTGGAGGACTACAGGCGTTACGTGTCCCCCTAGGGTTACTCTGGAGGACGTGTCGCCCTAGGGGTACTCTGGAGGACTGCAGGGGTTACATGTCCTCCTAGTGGTACTCTGAAGGACTACAGGGGGTACGTTTCCTCCTAGGGGTACTCTGGAGTACTGCAGGGGTACGTGTCCCCCTAGTGGTACTCTGGAGGACGTGTCGCCCTAGGGGTACTCTGGAGTACTGCAGGGGTTACATGTCCTCCTAGTGGTACTCTGAAGGACTACAGGGGGTACGTTTCCTCCTAGGGGTACTCTGGAGTACTGCAGGGGTACGTGTCCCCCTAGTGGTACTCTGGAGGACGTGTCCCCCTAGTGGTACTCTGGAGTACTGCAGGGGTTACATGTCCTCCTAGTGGTACTCTGAAGGACTACAGGGGGTACGTTTCCTCCTAGGGGTACTCTGGAGTACTGCAGGGGGTATGTGTCCCCCTAGGGGTATTTTGGAGGACTGCAGGGGTTACGTGTCCTCCTAGTGGTACTCTGGAGGACTGCAGGGGGTACGTGTCCCCCTAGGGGTACTCTGGAGTACTGCAGGGGTACGTGTCCTCCTAGTGGTACTCTGAAGGACTACAGGGGGTACGTTTCCTCCTAGGGGTACTTGGCTGGGGATTGGTTACTCTGGAGGATTGCGGGACATGTCCTCCCAGTGGTGGCCTGTAAGGACTACAGGGGGTGTCCTCCTTAGTGGTACTCTGGAGTACTGCAGGGGTGTGTCCTCCTAGGGGTACTCTGGAGTACTGCAGGGGTAATGTTGTCCTCTTAGGGGTATTTTGGAGGACTGCAGTGGGGTACGTGTCCTCCTAGTGGTACTCTGGAGTACTGAGGGGAGTATGTGTCCCCCTAGGGGTACTCTGGGAGTACGCCGGGGGTTCCCTTCTGTAGCCTCCCCCTAGTGGTACTCTGAAGGACTACAGGGGGTACGTTTTTTCTTAGCTGGTACTCGTAGCCGGGGTACATGTCCCCCTAGTGGTACTCTGGAGTACTGTAGGGGGTACATGTCCCTCTAGGGGTACTCTGGAGTACTGCAGGGGGTATGTAATTTTTTTTTTTATGTTGCAAAAATGCTAATTTATGAAAATGAATGAATTAAGTGATGGATTCGAAACATTTGAAACTTAAAGCATTTAAACGTTTTTCTTAAAAAACAAAACGTTTAGTGAATCTATCTCGGCTCGGGGGGGTTCATTGTACTTTTATAAAGACTTTTTTTTGACGCCGGCCGGGGCCAAGTATTCTGTTATGTTCTGGCCGATGACGCGGGCTCCTGTACGCTCCCGTGTACGCACGCCACGCCCCATGCACGCTCCGTGCACGCCACGCCTCCCGCCACGCCCTGCACGCCACGCCCCCTGCAGCGCCACGCCACATCTGCTACGAAGGCAGATGCTTGGCGCCGGTCGGCTTGGTGTGTCAGGGCCCTTTTTTACAGGAAGTGTATTTAGATTCACTTTTCATAAAGGTTTTTTTGCAGGGTAAAGTATTATTTGTTATAATGAACTAATAGAGGTGTGACGAGATCTCGTCCTCACGAGATCTCGCGAGATTAAACGTGATGAGGTTTCTCGTTGAGGTAAAAAGTGTCTGGCGATATCGGTACACAAGTGCAGAGCAGCAGCCTTGAAATCATCTTAGAAAATTCTCTCTCCCTCTTTCCCTCTCTCTCCTCTTTCCACTCTGCCTCTCCTTTTCTCCTCTCTTTTTCTCTTTTCTCTTCCCTCCCCCCTTTTTTTCTCTTCCTCTTTTTCCTCTCTCTCTTCTTTCTCTCTCCCTCTCTCTTTTCCCTCCTTCTCTTTCTCCCCCCTCTCTCTCAACTACTTTTTTTTTTTTTTTTTTTTTTTTTTTTTTTTTTTTTTTTTTTTTTTTTTTTTTTTTTTTTTTAATTAACTAACACCGGTTGAACCTGGGTGTCTGTTAACTAACCAAGCTAATATCTCCTGTACTTTAATAACCATAAGATTTGTGTTTTATCGGCAGAGAAAGACGGTGATGCCAGGTGGCCAACAGTCATCCTGTGAGTGTGGTAACACGCTGCGGGATATCTTCCAGACGGAGAGAGCCAGACCAGCGCGAGCTGCGACGAGACTCCCCTTTAGGTCTGGTACGGTGTAATAATGCTGGAACCCTGGATGACTTCGGAGGCCCGGACCGGAAACACAAAGGCACTTTTAAGTGCTACTTCCTTTTATCTAGAGCAAAGTTCCCGATGTCCCTTGACTACAGTAACTCATCAGGATGCACTGAAAGTATAGTAGGGGGGGAGAGGGATCTTTTTCTTACCAGAATTTGGTGCATTTTGACACACAACAGTTGAAATCATGCATTTAGAGTTCTGCATAGGCATATTTACAGTGGCAACATCCCTTCAAAACCTTCAAAATATATTGTGTATGTGTCTGTGTGTGTGTGTGCATGTATGTGTGTTTGTGTCTGTGTGTGTGTGTCTGTGTGTTTGTCTGTGTGTCTTAGTGTGTGTGTGTGTAAGTGTGTATTAACGGTAGTTTGAAGCTCATGAATGGACGAGACTCCCCTTTAGGTCTGGTATGGTGTAATAATGCTGGGACCCTGGATGACTTCGGAGGCCCCGACCGGAAACACAAAGGCACTTTTAAGTGCTACTTCCTTTTATCTAGAGCAAAGTTCCCGATGTCCCTTGACTACAGTAACTCATCAGGATGCACTGAAAGTATAGTAGGGGGGGAGAGGGATCTTTTTATTACCAGAATTTGGCGCATTTTGACACACAACAGTTGAAATCATGCATTTAGAGTTCTGCATAGGCATATTTACAGTGGCAACATCTATTCAAAAACCTTCTAAATATATGTGTGTGTGTGTGGCACAGAGTTTTGGGTAGAGCTCAGAGGCCTGTACTATGAGGCAAGATTTGGCGTTAACGAGGTAACTTCAGGTTCAACCCAGGTTGTTGTGTAGAGAGGGAGAGACAGAGATAGAGGGAGAGAGAGGGAGAGGGAGAGACAGAGAGAGGGGGAGAGAGAGAGGGAGAGAGAGAGAGGGAGAGAGAGAGAGAGAGAGAGAGAGAGGGGAGAGGGGAGAGGGAGAGAGAGAGAGAGAGGGGAGAGAGAGAGACAGAGAGAGGGAGAGGGGGAGAGGGAGAGAAGAGAGAGAGGGAGAGACAGAGGAGAGAGAGAGAGAGAGAGACAGAGAGAGAGGGAGGGAGAGAGACAGAGAGAGAGACAGAGAGACAGAGAGAGAGAGGGAGGGAGAGAGACGAGAGAGAGAGAGAGAGACAGAGAGAGAGAGAGAGGGAGAGAGAGAGGGAGAGTTACAGACAGAGAGAGAGAGGGAGGGAGAGAGACAGAGGGGGAGAGACAGAGAGAGTGAGGGAGAGACAGAGGGGGAGAGAGAGAGAGGGGAGAGAGAGAGAGAGAGGAGAGGGGAGAGAGAGAGAGAGAGAGGGAGAGACAGAGGGGGAGAGGGAGACAGAGAGAGACAGAGAGAGAGAGGGGTGCGCTCATAAAAGATAAAACATTTAGAGACAGACAAACCCGTTAACATTACCTGATGGGTATTTTTATGAAAGATATAGATTTTCAGTGGAGAGAGAGAGAGAGAGAGATGGAGAGAGAGACAGAGAGAGAGAGAGATGAGAGAGAGAGATGGAGAGAGAGAGAGAGATGGAGAGAGAGAGATGGAGAGAGAGAGAGAGATGGAGAGAGACAGATGGAGAGAGAGAGAGAGATGGAGAGAGAGAGATGGAGAGAGAGAGATGGAGAGAGAGAGGATCTTTGTCAGCTTCTTGAGCCGTGTGTCGCCAATGCGCACATCGGTTTGAATTATGTTTTTATATTTTATTTGCTCTCACGATCGCTTCCCACTGCCAGGGTTGCACCTGCAATAATAGGCTAAAGCAACGACAGTTTATGGAAAGCATGTAATTATTAAAAAGTGTATTTATGGTCAGATCTCTGTCCTGACTGATGGGGAAGTGATATTGATAAGAGTAATTTACACATCTACAGCGTCGGAAATTATTTTTGCCAGCTTTCCTTCCTGTTTTAGGAAGCAGCGACTGTATTGAGTTTTGCCTGCAAAACCGAGTCTGTGTTCCTCATATTTATGCAGAATTATAGTTTCCTCTCCTTATGTAAAATATGGTAGCTGTTTGTGATTGGTCGTGGTGTGCAAACACCGCCTCTTTTATGTGAACGTGCCCGCCACTGGATTGGGAAACCCTAATGGTTGACTGAACTAGTTGATAACCAGCGTCGTGATACAGCTTATGCGGGGAAAAGAGAATCACATCAAGAGCCAGACAGTTTATTGACAATGAAAAATGTTGAAAATAGCACCAGAAATCTTCCTATCTTTACTAGGGAAACAGTTGTACATTTTCACTCCCCAACTTGTACATTAACTTTATCTATATCTGTTGAATCAGTTGTACATTTTATTTCCAAATTGTATATATTTTAAATATTGCTCGTGTAGTATTCAATTATTTCATGTATATTGTTTCCTATTATTTAATGTATACTCTGTATGTGTGCTGTGTGTCTGATATTTTTGCTGCTGCAACACCATTATTTTTTTTAGATCAATAAAAAAAATCTAATCTAAATGTCAGAAATAGCATAAAAATTACAGAAAAGCACCAAAAATGTCGAACAGAAACGCCAAATGTTTTGAAAAGAAATCCCCAAAACATCTAAAAAACACAGGTCAAAGGTCAAAAATAGCGGCAAGACTGTCGGAAAAAGCGACAAAAACTAGGCGGGCAAAAGGTTAGTGTGAACCTGAATTGACATGTGGGCCTCCACTTTGACACATGTGGGTTAGGTGAAGCCGGGTAACTGAAAGAAATCCAGGGCATGTTGATTTGGATTCGTAGTACAGGCCTCATGAACTCCAGAAAAGTGGTTTAGCCCAGTTGTGCGGTCTTTTCATCGACTTTGCCCTCAGCGATGCCCTCTGCCCCCAGTCACGTGACTTTGTTATATTCTCAAACGTGGAGCACTGCATAAGAAAGACGAAAAACTTACCAGAAACGTGTCTGACGCGGGCTTGCTGCTGCTGCTGCTACTGCTACTGCTAGCCTCGTCTGGACACATGGATGTTTCCCATTGATAAAATGAAATACCATGTTAAACATAAACATATACTGATGTGATTACAGCAAAGACAACGTCAGCAGTATTGACGGCAGAATAGGCTCCAGAATATCTCCTTCTGGATTGACAGGTGCAATATTAGAAAATCTATTTTGTGATTTTTATTACATTTATATCAAAACCTCGAGACTTTCAAACATCAACGTGTCATTTGTTAATATGTATTCGTGTCTTAACCCTTGTGTGGTCCTTCGGGTCCCAGTGACCCGAAGGACCACACAAGGATTATGTACTTCCCTTTACTTTGTTGAGAATTGCTCTCTAAACCCTGTTTCTTGTAAAGTAAGTAAAGTTTATTTCTAGAACACATTTAAACACAGTTTAAGCTGACCAAAATGCTTTACAAACAAGAACTAAGGTGCTGTATTAACCCTTGTTTAGAGAGCAATTCTCAACAAAGTAAAGGGAAGTACATAATCCTTGTGTTGTCCTTCGGGTCACTGGGACCCGAAGGACAACACAAGGGTTAACGACATATAAACATCTTTTCCTGTTCTATGTTGACTGGAAACGCTTCCAACACTTGCGTGTGGCGTGAAAAAAAGGCGTCGGTTCTATTTCTAGCATGCACGCGTTTTCGGCGCGGCTCAAGCCAAGCCTGAGACGTGCGTGTCCTGCAGGCAGTTTGTATCCATCTCGTGGGACGCAGGGGTTTTATTGCAGTGCATGATGGATTCTCTGCATGTGCTATTGCTGCATGGATCACCTTAAACTTCCCTGAATGAGACAAAAGGACTCCAAGCTGGTTGACCCAATCCAATGAGTCTCTGATCAGAACTGAGGCTAAGCAAGCTTTCTGTGTGATGACATTAGTACAGTGGGCCCCACAATGAACGTAAAGTGCTAGTGGCTGCTCTTGTTTTATCAGTGCCTGTGCACCAGCATGCTTCCCAGCCATATTAGCTGCCCCGTCATAAGTTTGACCTCGTAAACCTTGCCCTGGTAAGTTTAATCTCAGCAGCACATCTTTAACTACTCCAGCAAGGCTTTTTCCTGTTGTATCAGAAACAGAATACAAACCAATGAACTCTTCATGGGGCTTCAGGTCATTGTCAACATAACGCAGGCTAATACTTACTTGTTCTTGCCCGGAAATGCCTTGTGTTCCATCCATAATAACTGCATACTGAAGAACTGGTAGATCTCTGATTGTAACCTATTGCACTCCACTGTATACTGCCCACCTGTGGTGTAATTTTAAAGAGTCGAAAATGAAAAAACTTCAAGTGGCTTACAATGATGCACTGAGAATTGTGCTTAAAATTCCTAGGGGGAGTAGTGCCAGTGAAATGTTTGTGTCTAACAATGTGCCCACTTTTAAAGCTGTTTTAAGAAATTTAATGTATAGATTCATGTGCAGACTGACAGGGTCTAAGAATATGATCATTGTGTCCATAGTTGATGTTTCTAAGAGTGACACAAGGTACACATCTTGCTTTTGAAACATTGTACACGAAGCCTGTATACGTTTTATAAATGATGCCTCATCGGCACCATTCTTAAATGTTTTGTATTGTATTGTGTGTGTGTGTGTGTGTTTATATATATATATATATATATATATATATATATATATATATATGTATATATATATGTATATATATATATATATATATATGTATATATATATGTATATATATATATATATATATATATATATATATATATATATGTATATATATATATATATATATATATATGTGTATATATATGTATATATATATATATATATATATATATATGTGTGTATATATATGTATATTTTATATATATGTATATATATATATATATGTTTATATATATATATGTATGTATATATATATATATATATATATATATGTATATATATATATATCTATATCTGTATTGTGTTGTCTCTATGGACCTCTGTGTCTTGAATAAAGTTGATTTGATTGATTGATATCAGCTATTCCACTAACAATATTGTTGCTCACTTTAGACTGGATCTGTGGACTGATGTAGTCTTTCTGGGACCTCTGCAACCATTTGGCTAAAAGGACATCATCCTCTGCCTTGTCTTTCAAGAGTTGATAAAAATTACTGTTTTCCTCCTCAGGTCCTCTCAAGGCTTTTCCCTGTCGTGCCAAATATTTGATTGAACTCACAATTTTCCCCAGACCCAGTGCCTGTTGTCTGCTTGTTGATTTGCCAAAGCACTGGACAACTGTGTATTTACAGGACGATTTTCTTGTGCAGTCACAGAGACAGCGTGGCAGTGTGTATGACTACTTTCATGTGCTCTAAATTTTCCAATTTTTGAATCCAGAAGTGATAAAGGTGGGCTCTGATTTTACAGCAAATGGTGTGAGTTTGTCCTGGTAAATTCTCATGCAATAAAAACACAAAAAAAACCTTCTGCACTGCATCATAATGTAGTCAGGGAAAGTCACTGTACCACCGCTCTTGGAAGGAGAGAGTTCTGTTAGGCAGAACTTGAGTGTCAATTAATTTTGGGTGTAGCTGATATGACTCTGTCCTCTGTCCCCTGACTTCAGTGTCTCTCAGCTGTCTGACAATGTCATACAATGCGACAAGACTGCAGTTACAACGACCCTAACCCTAACTCTTTAGGTGAATAAGGTATAGAAAAATTATACTGGTTTCTTATTAACTTTGTTTGAACACTTTTGGGCACCGATATAGTGCTGTTAAAGAAAACACAGGAATGATCAGAGAGAGCAGCATCCATCACTACAACCTTGGAAATGTTCAGACCCTTCGAGATAATCAAGTCCAGTGTGTGTCCCTTATTGTGTGTGGGCTGTGTCACATGCTGAGTCAGTCCATTGCTCTCAAAAACACAACACAGTTCTTCGGTCCCTCTGTCCTGGGGGTTGTCAACATGAATGTTGAAATCACCAGCAATAATTATACAGTCAAAGTTAATACAGATTATAGACAGCAGTTCAGTAAAGTCATCGAACAAGGTTGCACAGTATTTAGGTGGCCTGTAGATATTTAGAAGTATAGCTCGAGGAGAAGACCTTAACTGAAGAGCCACATATTCAAAAGAAGCTAAATTTCCACAAGATATTTGCGTACATTTGAATGAGTCATTAAACAAAATGGCGACCCCACCTCCTTTCTTATTCACTCTATTCTAACTCATAAAACTGAAGTTAGGGGGAGCTGACTCGATAAGAACAGCAGCACTGTCATTATGGTCCAACCAGGTTTCAGTTAAAAACATAAAATCAAGATTGTGCTTAATAATAAAATCATTGATTAAAAATGATTTTTTTGAGTTGGCAGTTAAGTGCTTCTTTTTCTTACTTAGCAGATCCACCATTCTTTTTCTATTACCTATCACAACATAGATTGAAGAAGAATTTAACACACAGGTAACACACAGGGCCCAGGCTTGTCCTGGAAAGAGTCATGAGTGCCACTAGGCGTGCAGCCTGGACCCAGCACATATCAGTTAAAGCTTGCTGCATTTTGTACACAAGCATCCTTATCAGTCTGGGGAGGAGGAGTTCGCTGCCGTCCTTGAGGGGGTAGAGGTGCCTGGCATTTTACTTTTGGCCAGGGGTGAATGATGGGAGAAGGAAGGGGGGCATACTTGGTTCCAGCATCTACCATCTTCATCTGGTCAGTGAACTCCAACATGGGGATGGGGGAAAGAGGGGAAAAGGTGAGCAGTGAGAGCGATGGCATGGGCGGGGTATACAGATCAGCGTTGTTGAGGGAGTTTGCTCTGCTCTGTGGTTTCCCTTGGTCAAATCTTTGCTCAGGTGGGAGCTGTGGTGGATCACTGCTGTGCTTTGTTGCGTCCTCCTCTTGTTTGGATTTGTCTTGTCTCGTGTCCTTGGCCGAGGGAGCAGATGTGTGGCGCAGAGTGTAAAGTAGGCTAGAGGTGAACAGCTTTACTCCTGGCTTGTTAAGGAAAAGTCCATCTGCTTTAAAAAGATGTCTTGCGGTCCCAGAAAATGTTAAAATTGTCAATGAACTGCAGAGAATGGACGGTACATGCAGTTGAAAGCCATTTGTTCAGTGCCAACAGTCTGCTGAATCTCTCAGCTCCTCCTCTGACTGGTGGTATAGGGCCACTGATAAACACCTTTGTGTTTAGGGAGCTGACTGTGTTCAGCAGATCCATAAAGTCCAGTTTCTGCAATTCAGACTGTTGCTTTACAACATCATGTGACCCTATGTGCAGTATAATGTTCTTCACAGTTTGATGTGCTGGCATGATATCAGGGATTCTTTGGGCCAAGTCAGACACCATGTCTTTGGGAAAACAGAGTATTTTGGTGTTTTTACTACTTTTTACATCTTTTACAGCAGTCACCCACAATCAGAGTTTGAGGCCCAGTCATTAGCTTTCCCTGTAGCTTTTTACTTTTTGAATTGCTCTCAGTCCTTACCCTGCTGTGTGACGATGAGACGCAATCCAGGTCATCAGATGGAGGTCCAGGGTCCTGCAGCAGTGGAGCAAATCTGTTCTCCACCTGCACACTTGATTGTTTGGGAGGCAATTTGTTGCTAGTTCTCCTTTTTGCAGCTGTCCACTGCTGTGTCCTACTAAGTACAGGGGTTGAAGAGGCGCTCTGCCTGGATGATAATGCGGGTCAGCCGGTCATATCACAAATTTTCATATCACAAATGCCCGTTAGTCGTCCTCCCAATTCCCAGGAAAATTATTTACTCTTAGGTTTTGCACCAAAAGAGTTCCAGGGAGGACTACCACTTGATGATTTATTACCCGTTCCACAGCCCTCCTATTTCTTTGTAGTCTTGTTGGTGCTAATTAGCCGTGTGTTAGCATGCTTCTGTCCACTGTTTTGGGTCCATGGTAATGTGGTGTCATTCCCACATGGTCCTTTCACTTCCATGTTTACTTCTAACCAGTGAATTTTGGTTTGGAAGGGAGGCATCTTGCTGCTGATTAGCTTAAGTACCACGTTTCCAGTCACTGTAGGACAGCCTTGAGCTATTAGTAGGCCACACTCACGCAGAAAAATGTTGAAAAATGGTAATAGCCTAGGCTACTAGGTATACAAAATATAGTATATATCCAGTGATTTATAAGTATCCAAGAGCCGCTGCTCATAGTTTCTCACAGAGGAAAAGCAAGATTATCAACAAAAATATGCAAGCAGAGGCAGGAGCAAGCAGCAAAGAGTCTGCACTCCATTCCTCATTCCTAGAGTCTCTAAAAGTAGAACAGGAGCCAGAGCCTTCAGCTACCAGGCTCCTCTCACTATCAGAACCAGCTCCCAATTTTTATTGAAGAAAAAAAAAAAAAAAAAAAAAAAAAAAACTAAAAATCTCTTTTTGGTTTTACAGTTAAAACGTATTTGCGAACACGGCACCCATTCTCTTCTCTGCTTCTCTTCATAGTCGTCAGATTCATCTACCAACCCTTATAGAACTGGCTCAGGTTTGCCTTGCACCACCTCATGGTTATGCTGTTATAGTTTTAGACTGCCGGAGGACTTCCTTTGACACACTGAGCTCCTCTCTCCTCTCACTTTCCATCTGTGTGCATCCATGTCCCAGAAATGATTGTTATTAACCTAGCTCTGGGTAGCTTGGTCCCCGGAGTCCTTATGTTTTTTCACCCAGCAGTTTTCCTTGAATTAGGGTGGCACCTAAATCATGGTTGCAGCTGTCACTGTGGTCCTGCTCCGTGCCCTGCTATGCCCTGCTACACCCTGCTATGCTATTTAGCCAAATATAAATTGTTGTGGTTGCTATTGATTTGATAATACACAATGTTAGGTAATTGGTTAAGTTGTTCAATGTTGACGATGTGAATATAATGTATTCTATCTAGAGGTTGATACATACAGTAAATATGCAATGTTAGCACTGTTAATAAAAAAAAAGGTTGAATGGATTGAGTGCAAAATTTTCAAAGAGTAAAAGTGTATGCTAAGCGCAGATGTAAAGTCCAAGATGAAGGTAAGTGCAGGTTAGTGCAAGTGTAGTGTCCCGAGGTGATGCTTATTGCAGAGGGGAAATAACTTCTTTACAGTTATGTGCTTTATGATAATAGATTAACATGAAATCCAAAGACCTGAGTATTTTCTGAAGAAAACAACTGAACCTCTCTGTTAATCATTTGTTTTATACACAGATAGGATGGAAGTTTACTCAGTCACGTACGCAAACTGACAAACTGTTTACCGTCAGGCCGAATTCCATTCACTAACTTTACCACATAAGGTCATCAGCCTCCGTGACCAAACTGGTCGCCCCCTTCATTTCGTGGAATCGAAAAGCCTGACTGAATAACAGGACCACACTTTCAACATAATAAGATTATATAGAGCAGCATCCTGACGGGAAAACAAAGTCATAATAAAGTCATTTTCCAGAATGAAGATCTCTGTGAGTTTTGTTCTGTGGCTGCTGCTGCTCGGCGCTGTCTCTGCAAGTGAAACTTGTGATTGCCTGCAGAATCAAGGTACAGTAATAAAGTTGTCTCTATGATGATAGATAGATAGATAGATAGATAGATAGATTTTTATTGATCCCAAAAAATGGGAAATAACGGTGTTGCAGCAGCAACATATCAGACACACAGCACACATACAGAGTATACATTAAAAAATAGGAAACAATATACATGAAATAATAATTGAATACTACACGAGCAATATTTAAAATATATACAATTTGGTAATAAAATGTACAACTGTTTCAATAGATATAGATAAACTTAATGTGCAAGTTGGGGAACAAAAATGTACAACTGTTTCACTAGCAATGATAGGATGTAGATAAACCTATTGTGCAAGGTTGTGCAAGGTGCATTCAGTGCAGTTGTGATGTATATGAGTCTTATCTCACACTCAGTGAGGAAGTGTTAAAAAGTTTAATTGCCTGTGGTAAGAATCCACCACAGCTTCAAATGTGTCCTGTTTGCAGCCAATAACGGAGCCAGCCTCCTGAACTACTGTTGTTTTACATCGTGTTCAGTTCAGCGGTATCCAAAAGGAGTAAAATACGTATTTTTCTATGTAGTGGAGCAAAGCAGGGCTGCAAATAGCTACAGCTTATTTTCATTGTGAATTAATGTGTGGATAATCATCTGGATAAATGCATTATTTGTTTAGTCTCTAAACCAGGGGTCACCAACACACAGGTAGCCCCCAAGGACCACATGAGGAGCCCTCAGGCCTGTTCTAAAAATGAAAATTGAATATTGATTTTATCTGTTTCCCACCTTGTTAAGTCATTGTTGATAATTATTGTGAGAAATCATTAACATGATCAGTGTCTTCACATAGATGAGTATCATTAATCATTAATAATCATATATAACTATCATTAATAATTATATATAACTAAAGGCAAACTAAGCACATTTGTTATTTCAGAAGTAACCCAAGAAGTAGCTCTCAGTTTAGAAAAGGTTGGTGACCCCTGGTCTAAACGGTGAAAAATGTTGATCAGTGTTTCGCAAAAAGTCCAAAGACGATGTCCTCAAATGTCTCGTTTTATCCACAACTCAAAGATATTCAAAAAAAAACCAATTAATCAATTACCAAAATAGTTTGAGATTAATTTAATAAGGACTAATCCATTATTCTTTGTAGCTCTAGAGCAGTGTTTCTCAAATGGGGGTACGTGTACCCCCAAGGGGTACTTTGGAGGCCTGCAGGGGTACGTGTACGTTTTTGTCGCTGTTTTTTAAGTTTGTCACTTTTTCAAAGTTTTTGTTGCATTTTGTCACTACTTTCGACCAGTTCTTGCCTTCATTCCTTCCTTTTTTCTACTGTCTGTCGCTGTTTTTGATACTATTTTCCACCTATTCTTCCCTTTCTTCCTTTTTTCTACCGTCTTTTTTTCTTAGAAGTTTTTGTCTTTTTTTTTAAGTTTGTCGCTTATTTGAATTTTTTGTCACTTTTTGTCGCCCTAGTGTTGCCTTCCTTCATACTGTTTTTCATAAGTTTTTGTTACTTTTTTCGACCTATTCTTGCCTTCCTTCTTTCTACCGTCTTTTCCCAAGTTTTTGTTAAGAAAAAAATACAAAAATCTGCATTTAAATGTTGAAGTTGATTAGTAAATCTATCGCTGACATCGCTGTATACTTCCTCTTTATATATAGAGACTTCATTTTTTTTTCTACCAAAAACTATTGCCGCTGGTTAGGGGGTACATGGTTTAGAAAAACTAATGAAAAATAATTTTTGGTAGAAATAAAACAACTGCCTTGTACCTGGAAAACATTTAAATGCAACTGAAAAAGGTGACTAAAACTTTTTTAAATGCCAGAAAAAAAAACTTGGAAAAAGTAAGGTCGAAAAGAATAGGTCGAAAATAGTAATAACAACTTTGAAAAGAAAAATCAGTAGAAAGAAGGAAGGAAGGCAACACTAGGGCGACAAAAAATTCAAATATGCAACAAACTTCGAAAAAAGAGACAAAAAAGACTGGAGAAAAAAGTCATGAAGAAAAGCAAGAAGAGGTCAAAATAAACGACAAAACCTTCTAAAAAAAGGTGACAAAAACTTTGAAAAAAGGAGGACAGTAGAAGTAACTACAGACTTGTAACTGAAAAACATTTTGCAAAACGTACCCCCTGCAGTCCTCCAGAGTACCCCTAGGGGGACACGTACCCCCATTTGAGAAACACTGGTCTAGAGCAATGTCTGAAGAAACTGTCTGAAGAAACTGTCTCTGTTTTTTTGCAGAACAAACAGCACAGCTGAAGATTGAACTGGACAATCTGAAGCAACAATTGCAAGGTATTGTTTTCTCTTTTCAACTTTGTGGCATGAAGTAGAGAGAGGGGGAGAAAGGAGCAGATATAGATATAGATAGAGATATCAAAATGGCAATATATATTAGCAGAAAGAACAGGGTGGAGAACAGAGAGGGGCAGGAGGCCAGGGCAGTCTGGCTCTGTAACATCAGGGCCAGACTCTGGTTAGAGTTCAGTTTTTATTGGATGATATTCTTTTTAAAACAAATACTGAGATTTTAATGCATTAGCACTATATTTAATTGTGAACATGCACAAATTATAAACATGTAAATAAAGTGTTTTTGTAAAAATAAAAAAAAAATCTCTCTGTCTGTCTGTCTGTCTGTCTGTCTCTCTCTCTCTCTCAGTCCGACAGGTTGCATTCTCAGCCTCTCTGCTGGTTACAGGTGAAACAACTATTGGACCCTTGCCCACGGACATTGTCCTGATCTACAAACACGTTATCACCAACATCGGAAATGCCTACAACTCAAACACAGGTATCTTTGATATTTTAACGATGCGTTTTGAGGATGCACCGATATGAACAATGAACACATGGTCAAATGTTCTCTCAGCCCCATTACTACTGAGACAACGAATAATACATTTGAACATGAACAATAGGTTATACCTGTACTAACTACCAAAAGCCGTCTTGGTTCATCTTTCCACTGTTCCAACTAAATAAACCCTTAATTCACCCATTTACATGTGGAGATATGCTGGCTCTATACACGCTAAAAGTCCTGATTATTTACATGGAGTCTGGTGGAGATATGCTGGCTCTATACACGCTAAAAGTCCTGATTATTTACATGGAGTCTGGTGGAGATATGCTGGCTCTATACACGCTAAAAGTCCTGATTATTTACATGGAGTCTGGTGGAGATATGCTGGCTCTATATACGCTAAAAGTCCTGATTATTTACATGGAGTCTGGTGGAGATATGCTGGCTCTATACACGCTAAAAGTCCTGATTATTTACATGGAGTCTGGTGGAGATATGCTGGCTCTATGCACGCTAAAAGTCCTGATTATTTACATGGAGTCTGGTGGAGATATGCTGGCTCTATACACGCTAAAAGTCCTGATTATTTACATGGAGTCTGGTGGAGACATGCTGGCTCAATACACACTAAAAGTCATGATTATTTACATGGAGTCTGGTGGAGATATGCTGGCTCTATACACGCTAAAAGTCCTGATTATTTACATGGAGTCTGGTGGAGATATGCTGGCTCTATACACGCTAAAAGTCCTGATTATTTACATGGAGTCTGGTGGAGATATGCTGGCTCTATACACGCTAAAAGTCCTGATTATTTACATGGAGTCTGGTGGAGTTTGGTGATGGTGATTTCGGGGCTGTTTCATGTTAAACTAAAAGGATCTTACTCTTTAACTAAAAGGTCTATCTCTGTAGGGATCCATCCCATAATGTTGTCAGACTCTTAAAATAATAATCTGAGTCTGTCAGCGACAACAACAGAACTTTTAGTTGATATTTTGATGATATATTGTGCATCTCTAATATATTTCACGGATATGTTGCTGTTCAAACAGTTTCTTAAATTTCTATTTGGAAAATGACAAAAATATACATCCAACAGGTGTGTTCACTGCCCCGGTGAGAGGAGTGTACAACTTTGAGTGGCATGTCGGTGCAGTTGGAGACGGCAGCCACGCTTCAGCTGGTTGGTTGGTCAAGAACTCAGAGAAGGTTTTCATGGCATATGGGCAACAGAATCAACATTTCGGTAGTACCTCTAATGGAGTCACGCTGTTGCTAGAGTTGGGAGACGTCGTGTTTGTGCGTTTGGCGGCTAACTGTAAGGTGTATGACAATGTCAATAAGCACAACACCTTCAGTGGGCATATGCTGTTCCCCATGTAAGACAGAAACAGCAGCTCTGTGATAGTCATGCAGGTTTTTGTTGTCTTAAACCAGTCTTCATAGCACTTCATAGATTAGCTCTGATACACGCTAAAAGTCCTGATTGTTTACATGGAGTCTGGTGGAGATATGCTGGCTCTATACACGCTAAAAGTCCTGATTATTTACATGGAGTCTGGTGGAAATATGCTGGCTCTATACACGCTAAAAGTCCTGATTATTTACATGGAGTCTGGTGGAGATATGCTGGCTCTATACATGCTAAAAGTCCTGATTATTTACATGGAGTCTGGTGGAGATATCCAAATAATAAGTAATAATTGTTAACAGGAATCTTTTTTTCCTTAAAGTGATTAATGTTTCTGATTCTCTCTCGTTTCTGTCATTTTAATCAAATAAACAGAAATCATTGCAATTACATCTGAGTGTTTCTTTACCGTTCTTGTTTCAACTTTAACTTACTGAAAGTAGATAATGAAATTCAACATCATAGCAGTATAAAGAAATAATAATAATACATAAGTTTTATATAGCGCTTTACATGGAACTCAAAGATGCTTTACAAAGTGGAGAATGTTAAGCTGTTGTAACAAATCAACTGTACGATGTCCAACATGAGATTCTCCGGACATTGGGACGGTTCAGTCTCGCTTTCGGTGTGAAGAGAGGCATAATCAGCCCCAAAAAAGAAAAGTGGACCAAGAGCATCGTGTCTTCCAGGCAAGATGGGAAACATTAACTTTTTTACAAAATTCAAAAGGCCAACATTTATAACTGGAAACAAAATCAGGAATGACTTTTGTCATTACACTGAAATAAATTGTGTATCACTCAGGAATAGGGATCCATTTAGCTAAATGCATTTGAATATTAGAAATAGAGATGCTGGTTAAATTAACTTTGTTGTTTTCATCAATTTAGTTACAGTATCCTACTGGTGTGTCTGTGTGAGTATTTTTTGTGTTGCATAGGCTGTTAGTAGCGTATTTGCCATTTTAACCATAATTGAATTTACTATTATTAGGTGTAAATGTCTATTAACACATTTTTCCAGTGGTGGTATGCTTGCATTTACAGGCAAGTGTGGGATTTATGTGGTTAAATTTAGCTAAACTTGCTTAAAAGTTTAATATGCGACCCGAAAATATAAACTATAAGTGTTTTTGTAGATACATTTTGTAAAAAGGATAATTCAAAACTATAATTAACATTTACAGACAGACACTCTAGTAGAAGGATTTCTCTTTAGTTGGATGTGTGTGGCTCTTAAAAGAGCCGTTGTTGGTTTGGTTGAAGCCGGTTCCAGGTGTTTACTTCTTAGCGGGCTTCTCGGTCTTCTTGGGCAGCAGGACGGCCTGGATGTTGGGCAGCACGCCGCCCTGAGCGATGGTCACTCCGCCCAGCAGCTTGTTGAGCTCCTCGTCGTTGCGGACGGCCAGCTGCAGATGGCGGGGGATGATACGGGTCTTCTTGTTGTCGCGGGCAGCGTTTCCAGCCAGCTCCAGGATCTCAGCGGTCAGGTACTCCAGCACGGCCGCCAGATACACCGGAGCTCCGGCGCCGACCCGCTGAGCGTAGTTCCCTTTGCGGAGCAGCCTGTGGACACGGCCGACGGGGAACTGGAGCCCGGCACGAGAGGAGCGGGTCTTGGCCTTCGCTCTGGCTTTACCTCCGGTTTTTCCTCTTCCAGACATTTTCTATTCAGCGTGTAGAAAGAAAGTGACTCATAGACGGCCACACTGGGCTTATATACCTTCAGCTGCTCGCTCATTGGTCAGTTTGAGCGTAACTGTTATCGTCCAATCAGAAACGAGAGTGTAAAATTCCGTTCTATTCCATTGAGCCAGGTTTTTTTTTTTTTTTTTTTTAACCCTTGTGTTGTCCTCAGGTCACATTTGACCCGTTTTCGAAGTTTTTGTGACTTTTTTCAACAAAAAAAATTGTCAGATTTTTTCTACATTTTTGTGACTTTTTTCAACATTTATTTTCTGCTTTTTTCAAAGTTGTTGTGACTTTTTTTAAACGTATTTTTTCAGATGTTTTTCAAAGTTTTTGTGACTTTTTTCAACATTTATTTTCTGCTTTTTTCAAAGTTTTTGTGACTTTTTTAAACATATTTTTTATCAGATGTTTTTCAACGTTTTTGTGACTTTTTTTCGATTTTTTTCAGATTTTTTCTGTTTGTCGCTTATTTGAATTTTTTTGTCATTTTTGTCACCCTAGTGTTGCCTTCCTTCTGTCTACTGTGTTGTTTTTTCAAAGTTTTTATTAGGCCTACTATTTTAATAATAGATTTTTATATCAGAAATATGCATTTCTTTCAAACCAAATTGCCCCTAAAGTAACATGGAGACATGAGCGTTGTGTGTCGGCCATTCAACATTCTTAACAGGTAAAATTAATGATTACTTTCATTGAATTTTGGGTGTTTTATTCTATTTTACAGCATTAGAGAAACATGTCATGGTAAATGGTTACATAACAGCATCCTGACTCAACGTTTTAGAATCTGTGATTCACTCAACATCATCTTATCATCCTCTGATCCTAGCTATTAGTCAAAATAATTCTTAATTTCTGCTTTTTTTTAAACTCTTAAATTAGATATAATGCCATTTAACTTAGGTTTATCGACCATGAATGAAAAAAAGTGTTAAAAAAGTCACAAAAACATTTCAAAAATATTGAAAAGCATTAAATAAAGCGCAAAAAAAGGTCCCTTTTTATTTAAAACTTTGGGACAAAAAGGCTTATCGACTGAAAGACAAGAAATAGTTTAACCAAGGACCCTGAAACCTCCTGATGTCCCGGGTCAAATTTGACCCATTTAAAAACAAGAAAAATGTGGGTTTCTTTCATGGACAGGTGTGTGTGTGTGTGTGTGTGTGTGTGTGTGTGTGTGTGTGTGTGTGTGTGTGTGTATCTGCAGGACAACAAACAGGAAAAGACACAGATAAGCTGTTGGTTTATACATATAGGCCTATTTATGAATGATCTGAAACATGTTATGTATGTGTTTGTGTGTGTGTGTGTGTGTGTGTGTGTGTGTGTGTGTGTGTGTGTGTGTGTGTGTGTGTGTGTCTGTGTCTGTGTGTCTGTGTCTGTGTGTGTCTGTGTGTGTGTATGTGTGTGTCTTTTTGTGTGTGTCTGTGTGTGTGTGTGTCTGTGTGTGTATGTGTCTGTGTGTGTCTGTGTGTGTGTGTGTGTAAGTGTCTGTTAGGGTGAGGGTAAGGGTTAAGGTTAGGCATTTAGTGGTGATGGTTAAGGTTAGGGTAAGGGTTAAGGTTAGGCATTTAGTGGTGATGGTTAAGGTTAGGGTAAGGGTTAAGGTTAGGCATTTAGTGGTGATGGTTAAGGTTAGGGTAAGGGTTAAGGTTAGGCATTTAGTGGTGATGGTTAAGGTTAGGGTAAGGGTTATGCATTATGTCAATGGCAGGTCCCCACAAAGATAGTGAGATTTTCACTCAGAAAAAATGTGTTTCCGATGTCTATGAACGCATCAAAGTTAATTTTTCCCATATGTCTTCATAGAGGGAGCATCACAGTGTCCTGGGCCTTAAAGTCCACAAACCGGCTTCATCCGTAAATTATCCACTATTTACAGTCACATATTAACATTTTTATGTTAATATGTATTTGGCTTGAGTTCTGTATGTTTAGTTTATTCCATCTTTGGTCCTTAAAGCATTGGTGCTTGTGTAGATGGTATTTACAGATTACAATACATCATTTTAAGCACCTGTTTATGTTGATTTATATCAGTAATTCTCCATTATGTACGAGAGATGGTTGGTACTTACTGTGTTTGTATTTTTGTGCTCTTTTTTCGCAGTTTTACAACAAAAAAAGAAAGATATTTTCCTTAATTAAATCCTGCCAAACACAACAACCTGCCTGTTCCTTGGAGAATTTAACATTAAGCCAGCTGTATAGCTGAAGAACACGTTACCTTTAGAGAGGACAGCATCACAGCTCGACATGTCATCTCCCAGACTCCTCCCAGTTTGGTCTTTCTCCGGAAACTCCCGTAATTTGCAGCACGGCCAAAACTCCTTCATAAATAATCAGACAAATATTTGTTGCCAGATCTTGTATGAAACACATTCTATTCACACAATCCACCATATACAACGTTCAACCTGTTATTCACCTCAACCTGGCAATCTGTAACCCTCAACCTGGCAACCTGTAACCCTCAACCTGGCAACCTGTAACCCTCAACCTGGCAACCTGTAACCCTCAACCTGACAACCTCTAACACTCAACCTGGCAACCTGTAACCCTCAACCTGGTAACCTCTAACACTCAACCTGGCAACCTGTAACCCTCAACCTGGCAACCTGTAACCCTCAACCTGGCAACCTCTAACACTCAACCTGGTAACCTCTAACCCTCAACCTGGCAACCTCTAACACTCGACCTGACAACCTCTAACACTCAACCTGGTAACCTCTAACCCTCAACCTGGTAACCTCTAACACTCGACCTGACAACCTCTAACACTCAACCTGGCAACCTCTAACCCTCAACCTGGTAACCTCTAACCCTCAACCTGGCAACCTGTAACCCTCAACCTGGCAACCTCTAACACTCAACCTGGCAACCTCTAACACTCAACCTGGCAACCTCTAACCCTCAACCTGGTAACCTCTAACACTCAACCTGGCAACCTGTAACCCTCAACCTGGCAACCTCTAACACTCAACCTGGTAACCTCTAACCCTCAACCTGGCGCAACCTCTAACACTCGCCCGACAACCTCTAACACTCAACCTGGCAACCTGTAACCCTCAACCTGGTAACCTCTAACCCTTACCCGGTAACCTCTAACCCTCAACCTGGTAACCTCTAACCCTCAACCTGGTAACCTCTAACCCTCAACCTGGTAACCTCTAACACTCAACCTGGCAACCTCTAACCCTCAACCTGGTAACCTCTAACCCTCAACCTGACAACCTCTAACACTCGACCTGACAACCTCTAACACTCAACCTGGCAACCTGTAACCCTCAACCTGGTAACCTCTAACACTCAACCTGGCAACCTGTAACACTCAACCTGGCAACCTGTAACCCTCAACCTGGCAACCTCTAACACTCAACCTGACAACCTCTAACACTCAACCTGGTAACCTCTAACACTCAACCTGGCAACCTGTAACACTCAACCTGGCAACCTCTAACCCTCAACCTGGTAACCTCTAACCCTCAACCTGGTAACCTCTAACCCTCAACCTGGTAACCTGGCAACCTGTAACCCTCAACCTGGCAACCTGTAACCCTCAACCTGACAACCTGTAACCCTCAACCTGACAACCTGTAACACTCAACCTGGCAACCTGGACACCTGTAACACTCAACCTGGCCACCTGTAACTCTCAACCTGGCAACCTCTAAATCTCAACCTGGCAACCTATAACCCTCAACCTGGCAACCTCTAACCCTCAACCTGGCAACCTGTAACCCTCAACCTGGCAACCTGTAACTCTCAACCTGGCAACCTATAACTCTCAACCTGGCCACCTGTAACTCTCAACCTGGCAACCTCTAACCCTCAACCTGGCAACCTCTAACCCTCAACCTGGCAACCTATAACCCTCAACCTGGCAACCTCTCACTCTAAACCTGGAAACCTGTAACCCTCAACCTGTAACTCTCAACCTGGCCACCTGTAACTCTCAACCTGGCAACCTTTAACCCTCAACCTGGCAACCTGTAACCCTCAACCTGGCAACCTGTAACCCTCAACCTGTAAACTCTCAACCTGGCAACCTATAACCCTCAACCTGGCAACCTATAACCCTCAACCTGGCAACCTTTAACCCTCAACCTGGCAACCTGTAACCCTCAACCTGGCAACCTGTAACCCTCACCGGTAAACTCTCAACCTGGCAACCTGTAACCCTCAACCTGGGAAAACTGCAACCCTCAACCTGACAACCTCTAACACTCAACCTGGCAAGGCTTACCCTCAACCTGGCAACCTGTAACCCTCAACCTGACAACCTCTAACACTCAACCTGACAACCTCTAACACTCAACCTGGCAACCTGTAACCCTCAACCTGGCAACCTGTAACCCTCAACCTGACAACCTCTAACACTCAACCTGGCAACCTGTAACCCTCAACCTGGCAACCTGTAACCCTCAACCTGACAACCTCTAACCTCAACCTGGCAACCTGTAACCCTCAACCTGGCAACCTGTAACCCTCAACCTGACAACCTCTAACACTCAACCTGGCAACCTGTAACCCTCAACCTGGCAACCTGTAACACTCAACCTGACAACCTCTAACACTCAACCTGGCAACCTCTAAACACTCAACCTGGCAACCTGTAACCCTCAACCTGACAACCTGTAACCCTCAACCTGGCAACCTCTAAACACTCAACCTGACAACCTGTAACCCTCAACCTGACAACCTATAACTCTCAACCTGGCAACCTCTAACACTCAACCTGACAACCTCTAACACTAAACCTGGCAACCTATAACCCTCAATCTGGCAACCTGTAACCCTCAACCTGACAACCTATAACTCTCAACCTGGCAACCTCTAACACTCAACCTGACAACCTCTAACACTCAACCTGGCAACCTGTAACCCTCAACCTGGCAACCTGTAACCCTCAACCTGACAACCTCTAACACTCAACCTGGCAACCTGGCAACCTGTAACACTCAACCTGGCAACCTCTAACCCTCAACCTGTAACTCTCAACCTGGCAACCTATACCCCTCAACCTGGCAACCTATAACCTTCAACCTGGCAAGCTATAACCCTCAACCTGGCAACCTGTAACCTTCAACCTGGCAACCTATAACTCTCAACCTGGCAACCTCTAACACTCAACCTGACAACCTCTAACACTCAACCTGACAACCTGTAACACTCAACCTGACAACCTCTAACACTCAACCTGGCAACCTATAACCCTCAACCTGGCCACCTGTAACTCTCAACCTGGCAACCTCTAACTCTCAACCTGGCAACCTGTAACCCTCAACCTGGCCACCTGTAACTCTCAACCTGGCAACCTCTAACTCTCAACCTGGCAACCTGTAACCCTCAACCTGGCAACCTATAACCCTCAACCTGGCAACCTATAACTCTCAACCTGGCAACCTGTAACCCTCAACCTGTAACTCTCAACCTGGCAACCTATACCCCTCAACCTGGCAACCTATAACCTTCAACCTGGCAAGCTATAACCCTCAACCTGGCAACCTGTAACCTTCAACCCTGGCAACCTATAACTCTCAACCTGGCAACCTCTAACACTCAACCTGACAACCTCTAACACTCAACCTGACAACCTGTAACACTCAACCTGACAACCTCTAACACTCAACCTGGCAACCTATAACCCTCAACCTGGCCACCTGTAACTCTCAACCTGGCAACCTCTAACTCTCAACCTGGCAACCTGTAACCCTCAATCTGGCAACCTGTAACCCTCAATCTGGCAACCTGTAACCCTCAACCTGGCAACCTGTAACTCTCAACCTGGCAACCTATAACCCTCAACCTGGCAACCTATAACCCTCAACCTGGCAACCTATAACTCTCAACCTGGCAACCTGTAACCCTCAATCTGGCAACCTGTAACCCTCAATCTGGCAACCTGTAACCCTCAACGGCACGGCAACTGTAGCCTCAACGGCGACCTATAACCCTCAACCTGGCAACCTCTAACCCTCAACCTGGCAACCTCTAACCCTCAACCTGGCAACCTATAACCCTCAACCTGGCAACCTCTCACTCTAAACCTGGAAACCTGTAACCCTCAACCTGTAACTCTCAACCTGGCCACCTGTAACTCTCAACCTGGCAACCTTTAACCCTCAACCTGGCAACCTGTAACCCTCAACCTGACAACCTGTAACCCTCAACCTGGCAACCTCTAAACACTCAACCTGACAACCTGTAACCCTCAACCTGACAACCTCTAACACTAAACCTGGCAACCTATAACCCTCAATCTGGCAACCTGTAACCCTCAACCTGACAACCTATAACTCTCAACCTGGCAACCTCTAACACTCAACCTGACAACCTCTAACACTCAACCTGGCAACCTGTAACCCTCAACCTGGCAACCTGTAACCCTCAACCTGACAACCTCTAACACTCAACCTGGCAACCTGGCAACCTGTAACACTCAACCTGGCAACCTCTAACCCTCAACCTGTAACTCTCAACCTGGCAACCTATACCCCTCAACCTGGCAACCTATAACCTTCAACCTGGCAAGCTATAACCCTCAACCTGGCAACCTGTAACCTTCAACCTGGCAACCTATAACTCTCAACCTGGCAACCTCTAACACTCAACCTGACAACCTCTAACACTCAACCTGACAACCTATAACCCTCAACCTGGCAACCTATAACCCTCAACCTGGCCACCTGTAACTCTCAACCTGGCAACCTCTAACTCTCAACCTGGCAACCTGTAACCCTCAACCTGGCAACCTGTAACCCTCAACCTGACAACCTCTAACACTCAACCTGGCAACCTGTAACCCTCAACCTGGCAACCTATAACTCTCAACCTGACAACCTCTAACACTCAACCTGACAACCTATAACCCTCAACCTGGCAACCTATAACCCTCAACCTGGCCACCTGTAACTCTCAACCTGGCAACCTATAAGTCTCAACCTGGCAACCTGTAACCCTCAACCTGGCAACCTGTAACCCTCAACCTGACAACCTCTAACACTCAACCTGGCAACCTGTAACCCTCAACCTGGCAACCTGTAACCCTCAACCTGGCAACCTATAACCCTCAACCTGGCAACCTATAACCCTCAACCTGGCAACCTGTAACCCTCAACCTGGCAACCTGTAACTCTCAACCTGGCAACCTATAACTCTCAACCTGGCAACCTCTAACCCTCAACCTGGCAACCTCTAACTCTCAACCTGGCAACCTATAACCCTCAACCTGGCAACCTCTAACTCTCAACCTGGCAACCTCTAACCCTCAACCTGGCCACCTGTAACTCTCAACCTGGCAACCTATAACCCTCAACCTGGCCACCTGTAACTCTCAACCTGGCAACCTATAACCCTCAACCTGGCCACCTGTAACCCTCAACCTGGCAACCTATAACCCTCAACCTGGCAAACTGTAACTCTCAACCTGGCAACCTCTAACCCTCAACCTGGCCACCTGTAACTCTCAACCTGGCAACCTATAACCCTCAACCTGGCAAACTGTATCTCTCAACCTGGCAACCTCTAACCCTCAACCTGGCCACCTGTAACTCTCAACCTGGCAACCTATAACCCTCAACCTGGCCACCTGTAACCCTCAACCTGGCAACCTCTAACCCTCAACCTGGCAACCTCTAACTCTCAACCTGGCAACCTCTAACCCTCAACCTGGCCACCTGTAACTCTCAACCTGGCAACCTCTAACCCTCAACCTGGCAACCTCTAACTCTCAACCTGGCAACCTCTAACTCTCAACCTGGCAACCTATAACACTCAACCTGACAACCTCTAACCCTCAACCTGGCAACCCGTAACCCTCAACCTGGCAACCTCTAACCCTCAACCTGGCAACCTCTAACCCTTGACGGTAAGTCTCGTGGCTATGACCAATCGTTTGCCTATCTTTATGCTACGGAGTGTTAACGTGAGGTACGAGGCGTCACAGTGTAGTCTTGTTGCGCTGATGAAACAGACAACAGTTGTTTTGACTTTATTTCATTAGTTACTTAAATTATCACATTTTCATTACAACACTTCAAACTTATTTTTATTGTTTTAAGGAAACACAGACATGAAAAAAAGTGAATTCTTCTTCTTCTCTTCTTCTTTTCAGATCGGCTTCACCTCCGGCACCGAGGTAGGTCCAGGATGGTGGTTAGCCTAGCTTAGCACAAAGCATTTTTCCTAAAGCAAAATGGGTGTTTTCTGTTCGCATTTTGAGCTATCCACGTGTATGCCTAGGTTGTATACAGCAGATGTAAACATACCCACCTCGTGGCCTCGCCATGTTGCGTGTTATCGCGAGAACGCGACGTACTATCGCGAGAACGCGACGTACTATCGCGAGAACGTCACACGCCTGTTAAAAAAAAAAAAAAAAATGGTTGGCTTTAGGAAAAGAACACAGGGAAAGGCTTTGGTAACAAAACAGTGACAAAAACACGCTTAGGAAAACAATAAACGGTTGGGTTTAGGAAAGAAATATTGGGGAAGACTTAAAAAAAACTAAAAAATAAAAAAATAAAAAAACGGCTCAAAAATCGCTACAAGCGGGTCGCGAACTCGGCTCTCCCGGGTGAAAGTCCTGTGTTTTACCTGTCGGCCACACCGACGTATTAGTTCATTAACCAACCTACTGGTTTTATAGTACTCGCTACGGCGAGAATTCACTGGAAATATAGCTCAATGGCGGCCGATTATCGTTGATATACACGCTAAAATGCGATTATGCGTCTTGATAACATGCCAAAACGGCATACGAATTGGCGTGTCATACATAAGCCAATTCATGAGCTCAGTCTGAGCCACGTGGCGTCTTATCGCGAGAACGTGCCGTACCATCGCGAGAATAACGTCACGCGTGTAAAAAAAAAAAAAAAAAGCAAAAAAGTGACAAAAACACGAAAAATAAAAACACAACGGTGACCAAGTCACACGCTTACTGTGTGTACTTACTTACTGTCGGTAGCGGTGTGTACGCACGGTTAGGGAAACAATAAACGGTTGGGTTTAGGATCAGAAACATTGGGGGAAGCGCTTAAAAAAAAATAATAATTTACAAAAATAAAACGTTGAATAACACCACAGGCTGGAGGTAAACCCAGCTCTCCTGGGTTCTACCCCTCCACCACTCAATCCAACATCTCTCTGTGGACTTACACCCTTTCATACTCGTCGCTACGGCGACAATTCACACGTAATGTAGGTTAATGGCGGCCCGAATGGCGTTGACAAACACGCTGAACAGCGATTATGCGTCTCGATAACACGCAACAACGGCATGCGAAATTGGCGCGTCGTACGTACGGCACTTTACAGTCTGGATTCCGCACACTTCCGTCAGTTACAACGCTAACGTGCGCTGACCACTTCCTGCCGTAGCGCCCGCTATCGACGGCTAGCGTCGTCCCAAAAGGAACGGTTACGTTAAAACACTTACCGGAAACGAGCGGCGTTCGGCTCGGCTCTCAAAATGTGACGAAAGTCTTCGTCGATCGAAAGAAACCGAGACATATTCGGCCTATTTCTCACTTAAAATGTCGTCAGAAACACGAAACGAACTGTTATCGTAAAAATAGGAGATCGTATTTTCCGAACGAGGCTCGCGCATTATAGGCTCGATTTTGAAATTCGGGAGCAGCCAGACCCACGTTGACGCGTTCGTCCAATCAGCATGCCGGTCAAGGTCCCTTGGTCCCTCCCCATTTCCACTTTGTAGTCCAGATGGCGCCCGTTTAGTGCGAGTAGCGCCCATCGTTCCACGCTGAACTTTTTGATTGTTTTTAGGGAGGTCATCCTGGTACTTTCAGTGCACGGACTTTTTGGCGTTACCTACACGATATACTTAAAACTTAAGTGTTTGAAAGTGTGCGAGTAGGTACAGTACCGACGACAGTACGCTAACGAAGCTAAAGGCCAGACACACACACACACACACACACACACACACACACACACACACACACACACACACACACAGCAGGTGAAATATAAAAATCAGCTGCAGTTCCTCTACCGTCCACTAGGTGCCGCTGGAATCAAACTGTGCGTAGAAGTGACAGAGGTAGAGTTCTCTCTACGAACACACAACAAAGATCAGTGCTGACACACACACACACACACACACACACACATGTTGAGCTCTCAGCTGATTCACAGTCTGAGAGGAGATTTTCAAAATAAAAGTCCTGACAGGTTCATTTTTTTACTTTAACACAGCTAAGAGTTCTTCACGGGTCCACTTGGTTCGTACAGCAGCGTTGCCCAATGGGTCCGGGGACAAGGATCATCATCATCATCATCATCATCATCATCATCATCATCATCATCATCAATTACATCAATGCTGGGTTTTCCCGCCCTTTTGAGGTTTAACTAAAACGTAACTAAAGGCTTGAAGGCTATGTTCCCCGCTTGGCGTCCTTTTTGTTAAGAAAAAGTTGACTATATCGAACGTTTGCAGTTAAAAAATTTTTAAAAAAGCAGCCGAGAGCGTGTTAAGTTGCTATGACAACAGCTATACTGTTTCGAAGTAACTCTATTTCACTGGATTTTTTTTTTTTCAAATTAAAAAGCCATTGGATTTCCAGCACTGAATATTTATGAATTTAAATCATGTATTTTTTTTTTTTTTTTTTCACCTTTTTATTTTTCATTTTTTTCTAAATTCATGAATTCAGAATAAAAAAAAATTCAACATTAAAATAATAATAAAAAAAAAACGTTTTAAATTTTTTGGTTTTTCCAAAAAGAAGCCCAGAGCATCTATTGTTGCTATAACAACAGCCCTTTTACCAAAAACGGCATCACGCGTTCGTACGTTTCAATCAGGAATGTAATTTCTTTTGAAATTAGTTTTAATTTTATTAGATTTTGACTTGTTTAGTTTCATGTTTGGGTTTTTTTCCTGACTTTAAATTTCAATACATTTGAGCTAAATCACTTCATAGTGCCCTTAATCTCCCTACATATGTTTACCAATTTAGATAGTTTGAATTAAAAAAACAACAAAAACTTGTTTCGGGACCTGTTAGGTATTATAAAAAATAATGTATGTGTATATTACATTTTAAGAGTTTTTTTGACACATTTGACAGAAAGATGGCCGATGTTGTGATATTTTAAAGGCCAAACAACTAATGCATTAAAGCGCCCATATTATGCTCATTTTCAGGTTCATAATTGTAATTTTAAGGTTGTATCAGAATAGGTTTACATGGTTTAATTATCTAAAAACACCATATTTTTGTTGTACTGCACACTGCTGCAGCTCCTCTTTTCACCCTGTGTTCAGGTCTCTGTTTTACCTACAGAGTGAGACCTCTCACTGCTGTAACATCTTTGTTATCAGTCGCACATGCTCAGTAGCTAGGTAAGACCAGTAGCTAGGTAAGACCAGTAGCTAGGTAAGACCAGTAGCTAGGTAAGACCAGTAGCTAGGTAAGACTACATGCTCAGTAGCTAGGTAAGACCAGTAGCTAGGTAAGACCAGTAGCTAGGTAAGACTACATGCTCAGTAGCTAGGTAAGACTACATGCTCAGTAGCTAGGTAAGACTACATGCTCAGTAGCTATGTAAGGACTACATGCTCAGTAGCTAGGTAAGACTACATGAGCTAGCTAGGTAAGGACTACATGAGCTAGCTAGCTGTTTCTCCAACTTCGGTCGGTTTTTAAAAGTTTGTATGCGTGTGGGAGCACCAGAGACACAAAATAACTCCCAGTGATTTTGTTTCATAATATGGGCACTTCAATGCAGAAAGTAATCCACAGATTAAACAATTGTGAAAATAATTGTAAGTTGCAGCCTTAGGGCTCCTATCTTACAGGGAGGTGTGTTCAGGTGCATTCTGGGCGTGCCGGTCTTACAGGGAGGTGTGTTCAGGTGCATTCTGGGCGTGCTGGTCTTACAGGGAGGTGTGTTCAGGTGCATTCTGGGCGTGCCGGTCTTACAGGGAGGTGTGTTCAGGTGCATTCTGGGGCGTGTGTTTGGGGGGGGTGCCAGTCATTAAGCGTGCTGGTCTTACAGGGAGGTGTGTTCAGGTGCATTCTGGGCGCTGGTCTTACAGGGAGGTGTGTTCAGGTGCATTCTGGGGCGCTGGTCTTACCGGGAGGTGTGTTCAGGTGCATTCTGGGCGTGCGGTCTTACAGGGAGGTGTGTTCAGGTGCATTCTGGGCGTGCTGGTCTTACAGGGAGGTGTGTTCAGGTGCATTCTGGGCGTGCTG